>NW_016161500.1:0-50860 GCF_001687245.7 Rhagoletis zephyria
AATTGATACCCATCATTGGCGTATTTGTAATCATAATACCGAAATCGGATAGCGCTAAATTGATGACCAGCAGGTTAGCAGGTGTGCGCAATGATTTCGTCGTCGCAAAGATGTAAATCACCACNCAAGCCGCCATACAGATCGCACATGGCCGGTCCCAAGACCCAGGTCTCGAAGTACAAATTGATACCCATCATTGGCGTATTTGTAATCATAATACCGAAATCGGATAGCGCTAAATTGATGACCAGCAGGTTAGCAGGTGTGCGCAATGATTTCGTCGTCGCAAAGATGTAAATCACCACGCCATTTCCACACCATGAAATCATGCCGATTATGATCATGTACGCCGTTAGGATTTTCGCCCACATGGGATCCATAGCTGGGAATTGATTCCAGTAGGGGTGCACTAAGTGTGCCATATCGGGCGTCACCTGTAGGATGGGATAGTGAGAGTGTGTGTGTGTGAGAGAGAGAGAGAGAGAGAGAGAGAGAGATAGTATATGTATATTTAGGCAGGTAATAAACAAATTTTAGTTATAATGTGGGAATTCCTCTTAACTCGTGAATAATAATCATTAAAATTTTGATCTTTCGCTTCGGAATTCCTGAGGTTTTCCAGATTTCCTCTAATTTAAGGGAATACTCCCATATAGTTTTTTCTTTTCATAACTTGTTGATATTAATATCTTACCTTGTCTGTGACTGATCCATTAGACAGGGCGGCAAAATGTGGCCCCAAAGCTTGTAAACTGCTCAATCTATTAAAAATAAAGAATTCAGAGTAAGATTCAATAAGAAAAAATTGCAATATTAATAACTCTGTTAAAAGCAAAAGTGCAGGTAAGTGACGATCAGAGAGAGCTCTTACTCTGAACGCATTCATACTACCTAAATCTATAGCAAGCTTTAAAAACTTCTCCCACGACATATGTATGTTTTGTTCGTGACTGGCGTAAATCAGCGATGACTAGAGCGAGCGCGCGGTTATAAAATCTACAGGAAGCTTTCCTTTATGACTGGCCTGCAACTATCTTAGCCAGAATTTCCCCTGATAGTCGTAATCAGTGGTTCCCAACCTTTTCCAGCTGGCAATCCACCTCTACTTATCGTAATACCTCCACGGTCTATCGTTTCATGATGGGGTAAAGAACCTAAATTTGTATGGCATCCCTTCCTTATGTATAAATAATTTACCATCAAATATTGCGAATATACGCTTTTAATAATTTTAAAAATTTTTAAATTTAAAATATAGTTCGATCTATAATGGAAACCGCACTAATAAAAGTATTAAAGCTTGTACAAAGTTAACGAAAATTAATCAAACTTCAAAAAAAAATCCTTAAAAATTTTAAACTTTTTGTTAAGAATTTTCAGAAAATTTTCAAGTATGCAGTTTTGTAGCTCATTCTATTTTAGTAAAATAAAGTGGAAGTTTCAGACTGAAGTCGAAGTATCGGCAAATAAAAACGAATGCAAAATCAGAAATTTATATTTAATAAGTATCGAAATTAATAATTTTTCATCGTCCTTCGAAAAAAATCATAGTTATTTTTTTTTTTTGATAACTTTGGGAAATTTTCAAACACAATGTTCATATTACAGGCAATGGACGTTGGCATCAAATAAATAAAAAAAAAAAATATGGCCGCATACAAAATATCTGTCGCAGCTATTTTGTAATTTTTGAAATTACACGTTTTTTTTTTTAATTCTGAAAGTAATTTTCAAACAAACAACAAAACCGACTTCAATTCTCATGTAAAAATTTAAGAGTATCGTTAATTTCTTCATGATCAAATATTCCGATTTGAACCAAATTAGTACGGAACCAACTCTGAGGTACCACCTTTCCCTTAAAAAGTGTTATAGAAATCGGTTAACGTGGTCCAAAGTTATATGCGGTAACATACATAAAAAAAATAAAAAAAATATTCCGGCGAATTGATAATGTCCTCCTATTTTTGAAGTCGGTTAATAATTTTAGATAGTTCAAAATGTTAAAATTGAAAAATTTCTCCTTGCTAAAACGAACGAATCTAGTTTAATAAAACAAGTGACTATTATTAGAGAAACTAAAATTCCATTTTTATAATTTTTATTGGAGCACACGAAATTCAATCTGATATTGTTATATACATGAAGAAAGTAATATATATTTGCATAAGGAATACTGTGCAAAAATCTCCCACGCCACTTTTTAATTACTTCTAAATAACAGGGCTTTAAATTAAGGTCTGCGTGTAAATGATTTCAATTATTGCTAATTTTCAAGGATATTAGTCCTTATGCACCAAAAAATTTAAACTTTTTTAATTGTATAGAATTTTTTCTTTTTATATTATACCCACATTGTTATTCTGTTATTGCGCTGAGTTTTTTAAATAATTTTTTTAATTAATCATATTTTTGAAAATTTCAAGGTCCTTTGAAAGTCCCATCAAATCAAAACCACTCTACGAGTAGAAGTTTTCTCTGAGTCACCAAAACACTTTTCATTTACACTTGTAATTGAGCATACCTCTCCATTGTGTAGGTGTTGTTGTTGTTTTTGTTTTGATTATAGTTGTCGTACTATATCCCTATATGTGCTTTCGTCCAGAGGATTTTCTATTTAATTTACGTTCAAAAAAGATGCAAATTAAAGAATAAATCTCATTTCTTTCAAAGTAAAGTTTTTATATATTTTTTTTTTTGTATTTATTTTCCCGGTAGATTTCCGGAGTGGACTGTTCGCGGCGATCTTTCGTTAGAACCTGCAGGCAAGCTGTTTACTACTGTCGTTTTTATAGTTTCGTTAGACTAAGACAAGCTTTAAGCCAAATATACTTAATTTCGTTAAATTAAATTATAAACTAGCCAGCGACACATGGCACGAACGCATGTAAATATTATGTATGTAAGAGTGCGTGGGAGCGAAAGAATAACTAATGTTGAATAAATATTTATTTAAAAACCACGTAAAATAACTTAAGCCATGCTTGGTGATGATAATGACAATTGAGGCGTTGCTGCTAAAGGCTGATACATATAAAAATAAATAATGATCATAATAATGATAATAAGTAAAGGCGCTTTCTTCATTTCAAAGCCAATAATTTCTCTAAGCTTATTTATTTATGTTCACGTTTCATCTTCTCCTACTCTGTATGTACTTTTATACATATTTATGTGCATATACCAAAGCAAATATATCGAAAGATATTAACCACATAGTATGTATGTACGTATATAAATATTTAGTATATATGTACGTTCTTTGGCTCACCTGGACGCCTCTTCGGGGCTATTTGTTTATGTAGAATCTTTTAACGGTAAATTTTTCTGCCGATGCCAATGTCAATAGAACATTTCAACGGCTTCGCAAAAGTGTTTCAATGTTTTGCCAACACTTCGAAAATCATGTATTATTAAATATTTCATTATCATCGTTGGCTTTTATCTACTACATATATGCATACATATTTATTTGTAAGTATATGTACTTGCATTTGCGAGTATTTAAGAATGAAACAAAGCATATTCGCCTTCTAAGTCACACTTGACAGCGATCAATAATCTTCGGCGGTACAGCAGGGCGTATGAGTGACACAATAAAAGTAAATAATCTCTTTACTGGGCAGTTATGAAAGAAAATGTGTTCAATATACTTCTTAAAAAAAGACAGAGGATATATTTGGTATATTGCTTAACTCTATGCAATGGCGATATGGAATTTGTCTTCTCCAAACAAAAAAAAAACGAAAAATTCCATTAAGATATAAAAAATTTAAAAATCTGTGCAAAGATTGAATAAATTTAAAGCTGCAAAATAGTCTCGCGATACTATAAAGAGTTTCTTAAGAATTCCTTAATAATCTCGAAGAAATCCCAAAAGCCTTAAAAAAATTTTGGAGTTTTGAAAAACTCTCAAAATTTGGAAAGTAAATAAGAGCGGCTAAACAAAGGTTAAATGTACGGGTATGTATGCGAGGTGAGCTAAGCACTAAGCTTAGGGAGCAATAGGGGGAGATAGTGGGAGGTTAAAATTCGATTTTTCCGAACTTCGAAAAACGCCCAACCCGATTCGAAGTTCGGTGGGACAAATTCGATATAATCAAATTTTTCAAAAAAAAAAAATTCTGGAAATTTATATGTTTGTTTATAAGAATAATAACTGAAATCGAAAAGGAGATTGAATTGAACTTATGTTAATGTGACTAATTATCCTTATCGCTCTTCTTTGCTTCATTACCAAAAATAAATATGTACAAATAAGAAGTCTTTCTTCTCAAATAATACAAAACAAGGAACACAATAAAAGTTCGACAAAATAAAAAATATATGAAGAAATCGAAAACTTTATTATGTAGCAAATTTCCATCAAAATTTGAAACTTTTCAATAATATAATTTTTTAGAATTTTTTTGAGTATGCAGTTTTGTAACCCATTAAATTTTAGTAAATTGCAAGTTTAAAGTTGATTTTTGATTTGATTTTGATCCAACATACATGATTTTTCCATACAAACAGACAACAAAATTGCCAAAAATCAACGGCAAGTCCCAGCTACTTAACATCTGCAATTTGTTATACTAAAATTGAATGGCCTACAAAACTTCATATTAAGGGTGTTTCTAAGATATCCAATTAAAAACATCAATATTTTTATGTATGTCGAATTTCGCCCATTTTTTGTACAAAGTTTGAAATTTAGACTTATATGGTTTTTGTTAGATAACAAGCTACACTTTCACAAAAAAAAATTATAAACAATAAATAATGAAAGGAAAATAGCCAACGACTCAAATGGCTCTTCCCTATTTATATTTTCGCCACTGTATGTATGTAAATACATAACCGACTTGTTACTTTGATTGACTTGTCTGCCTTGCTGACCGACTGGCAACTCACTGGCTGCAAGCTTCTACTCCCTGTATCGTTCTGACTGACCGGCTGCCTCGTACGGTGAGTGGTTGTCCTTTAGTGCTTCCCTTCAGAAGGTATCTTGTCTTTAAAACGGCCTACACACACTGATGTTGACGGGTTTTCAGTTATTTTATTTAAAGAGTGTGGATCTCTTGTTGAACCAGTACGCCGGATTTTCAGTCGGTCACTTTCTTCTGGTGTATTTATGGCGTATGTATGGAAAAAGCCAAAAATAACGTAAATTTTCAAAGATGGCAATAAAAATGATGTTGGCAATTATTGACGATTGCGAGGCTTCTTGAGTGCATTGTGAAAGCTAATCACTTACTCACTCACAAACTTTAACATTTATAATATAAGGCTTTATCCCGCAATTCTCGGACTAAATCTAGTAAAACTGTCAAATAACAAAAATGTGCTCACAGCAAATACGGGATCGATTTCACGGTAACAAATATGGTAACAAATTTTAAGTTTCAACTAGGTACGGGATCAGGCCTATTAGTAGGTTTTTCCTGTACGATTTGGGAAATATTTAATACAACGTTTTTATATCAACTTTTTAAAAGTTCGTTTGCTGTTTTATTTTTTTGTTCGATTTTTTTTTAAGTCTTTGATGACATTGCACTTCATTGTTTATATATGTATGTATATAAATAATTATACCCATATACAATATTTTTTCGCTTTCGCTGTTGTTATTATTGCTTTTATTTTTAATCTTGTTGCTGTTGTTGTTATTGTATTTGTTGCTGTCATTAGCATCGCTGAGTGCGGGCACACAAACTCCAACCACTTATGCCTTGGACTCGGATTCGTTGGTGGTGGCTTGCGATTGGGCATCGCTGGACTTGCCATCGTCAACCTTGCCGAACACACAGCATGGGCATTTCTCTTTCAGCGCCAAACGGTATTTAGGATGGCTAATTGTGAGTGAAGAAAGAGAGGGAGAGAGGGGGTTATTTGTGTATACAAAAGTATATATTTCTCGTCCGAAAGGATTACTCCTCTATCATATTCTAGTATTCACCTGATACCGTAGACAATGGGATTATAGCAGGCAGCCGATTTGGCAAAGCAAGCACCCCAGATGGTATTCAGTGGAGTCAAGCCCTCGAATTCGAATAGGCCCATGCCGTTGATCACCGAATATGGTGTCCATGCCATGAACCACAGCGAGATGGTGACCAGCGCCACCTTGGCCAATTTGCCCTCGGCACTCTTTTCGGCATCCTCAGAAGAGCGCAGGGATTTGACATTCATTTTCTTGGCCTGTTCGCGCATGGCTTTCTCGTGAGCTGACACAGCCTAGTTAGTTGATGAGTGCATTAAAAGATTTACAAATCAGCGTTGAAACACCACTATTTAAATACTTACAGCAATGATGAACCAGTAGGAATAGCAAATCAAGAACAGCGGCAGAAAGTAGACAAAGATGGTGTAGAAGATCAGATATGAACGTGGATTCCAATCGCGCTCCAAATAATCAATGCCGCATGAAGTCAGATTACCCTCAGGCACGTACCTAAAGCGAAAAGTTGAAATAAGCGAAAAAATACAATTTAAATTATTTCCTAACTCGTTTATCGCACTCACCGACTCCAGCCGAACACCGGCGCCAATGTCCAGATGCTGCCCATAGCCCAGATGAAAGCAATTTTCATTAGCGCCAATTTAATGGTCATTGGTCGACCAGCTACGCCCTTGACAATGACTTGATAACGATCTAGCGAGATCATGCACATCGACCAGATGGAGCTGCAGCCAAAAGCCGAACCCAAGGCGCCATAAAGATCGCACATGGCCGGCCCCAAANCACCTGTATGATGGGATAGGGAGAGTGTGTGAGAGAGAGAGATAGCATATGTATATTTATGCAGGTAATAAACAAATTTTAGTTATAATGTGGGAGTTCTTCTTAACTCGAAATACTGAAAAACTCAAGCCTCGTAAATACTGATCATTAAAATTTTGATCTTTCATAGCTCAAGCCTCTTGAAGCTTCGGAATTCCTGAGGTTTTCCAGATTTCCGCCAATTTAAGGGAATACTCCTAAAAAGTTGTTTCTTTTCAAAACTTCTTGACATTAATATCTTACCTTGTCTGTGACTGATCCATTAGACAGGGCGGCAAAATGTGGCCCGAAGGCTTGTAAATTGCTGATTCCATTAAAACTAAAGATTTAAGAGTATGGTTAAAAAAATATAATATAAATAACTCTGTTACAAGCAAGAGTGTAAGTTAGTGACGATCAGAGAGCTCTTACTCTGAACGCGTTCATACTAAATCTATAGAAAGCTTTAAAAACTGACACTGAAGATGGCACAACGCCGAAACCGGTTTGTCTCCAAACCAAATTTGACAAGGGATGACGGAAAATCGTTCCACATTACATCACACTCCTACCCTGTCGGAAATACCAACAACAAAAATGAGAACTTTAAAAACTTCTCCCACGATATTTGTTTTTTCGTAGCTGCCGTAAATTCGCGATGACCAGAGCGAGCTTTGATCATGTGCGCGCTGTCATAGAATCTATAGGAAGCTTAACTTTATGACTGGCGCATTTCATAAGAGAATTGATAATTCTGGTAACTATCTTGAAGGCTCTTTTCTGGCGGCCACTATAGTGTAGTGATCAGCAGCGCGCGCTACCATTCCGCAGGGCCTGCGTTCAAGACCAAACTCAAAAAATAAAAATAAAGATTTTCGAGTAGCGGTCGCCCCTCGGCAGGCAATGGAATACCCTCGAGTGTAGTCTGCCATGAAAAACAGCTTTTCATAAAAATACAATCGCAAAATATAAAAGAACACTTGGTAAAGTCACGAAATCTGTTTTTCTGTTTTTAAACAATAAAACCTAAAAATGAAAAGAAAATTATATTAAAAAAGGAAAAGCATTTAATTAAAAAAAAAAAAGAAAAAAGAGATCCGCTTCTGGAGGATTCGAACATCGGATCTCTCGGACATTGCGACTGGTGGAGCGCCGCGAGCAAAATGATAAGCAAGTGCTTTCAGTCAAAGAAGCTTTTCACAATTAAAGTTGACAAGGGAGCTGTTTGTAAAACTTTCGTGCCAGGATAAACAAAACCTTTCAAAAACAATAGGCCAGGTTTTTCGAATGTCTTACAAAAGGCTTGCAACTATCTTAGCCAGAATAGCACTGATAGTCTAAATCATTATTATTCTCTTGACAGTTATCTGGCTGTCATTTCTGAAATTTCAAAAAAAGGCTTGGTTGGCGTCCAACATTATCATATTGGCTAAACAGTTGGAACATATAAACCTTGCAACAACTTATGTACAACTACATATAGATGCAATATCTTTTCCTTGCGATCTATTGTTTTCGAAAGCAGGAGCAACAATAACCACGTCAAGAAATCGGTTGACTGGTAAAGATTTAAAAAACTTCTATTCTTTTTTAGCTGAATATTTTATTAATAAATATTTTCTTAAATAAGATTAACTTGTAATCCTTTCCAATTGCATGTATCTGTGTAAATACCATTCATCATTAAACATATAGTTCTGCTATATAACGGAGTTTTATTTATTTTCAGTTCCTACATTATTAAAATTAATTATTCGGAGTTTAGGATTCCCAGAGGATGATTAACTTGTGATAAAAAAAAAAAAAAATTTAACTTAATACTGAATACGCAATGAGCACCGATACGAGTAGGTATCGATACTTTAGGTCCGATATTTTTCAGGCATCGATACTTTTCTTCGATACTACTTCCAAGTAAAAGTATCGATACCTGCATGGTATCGTTTCATCCCTAGCTGCGCTTGATTGTATGTAGTTGGCTCACATGAAACAAGTGGAAAAAAGCAACAACAGTTTATAAGGCCAGCTGGGGTTATTGGATGGAATCCCACTGAAGAATCTGATAAGGAGATGTGGTGATCTTCGAAATAGCTATCACTTCTACCATTTTTGTAAATTATTGTTGTCTTTTCCACAATAGTTTTTCATTAAAAACGGCCTTAAGCTCAATAAAATTGTTGAACATATAGTTAAAATTTCTTGATATAAATCTTTAATCGTCTTAGAACTCAAAATGTTTATAATTGGAAACTATTTCGGGCTATTTCGAAAAAATCTCCAGGTTTCTAGGGGTAGTTTTTAGCCAGGATGTTGATATTTTTACCTTACCAAGCAATCTATGTAAATTAATAATAAATAGAATATGCAACTTAAAATTGAAAAAACAATGAATATCGATTTTCAAATTGTTCAACTATCCCCAAAAATTAAAAAAATTTCTTAATACTATATACCATCCTATTCTTTGTTTTCTATCAACGGGATTTCGTTACATTTTTTTAAATCCGAGTCATTACCGATTTTTCTCAAAAGTGGGTGCCCAAAACAGCTCAGAAATCATTACCGTACTCAACGAAATGGGTAATAGAGAGCGAAAGTTGGAACGTATGGGATCGTAAGTGTCTTCTTCTTCCTACCCGAAACAGCCCGAACTTTTACTCCGGGTAAAAATGGATAAAGTGCCAAAATGCATATCAGCTGTTTTTTGTTTACATGTTGCCTCCATTTACTTGGTGCTTTTAAGGAATAGTGAATGTAAAATCTCTATATGCTTAAAATCAAATTTGTGAAACCGAAATTACATTTCTAAGTGCATTTAAGTGACACAAACATGAATCCGTTGTTTCTCAAATTCTGGTCACGAAATGTGGTTTTTGCGTTCCCTACTTCTGGACTTTGTTCCACTTTTGAGAGCAAACTTTTCGCTTATTCCCTAATTACCGGATTCGGTCCAGATTGTTAGGGAAAGAACCTAGTATGTAATCGTAGTTGGTATGATTGCCGTACTGAGTGCCATACCTACATAAGAGCTTTGAGCTTGCGCTTGACATCTTGTTTTTTTTTTCTAACCGGTATGTGCTGCTGTCCGCTGTAGCCAAAGTGTTATATACAACTTTCTACAAGGAACGCGATGAATTGCCAAATGAAATGTGAAATGTCATAACTGGGCACTTGGTAAATCTTCTGAAATCTTTGTCAGATTATTTTTCGAATGATAGTAGTAATACTGGTTGGGTACAAAATTCATTTACAAAGCATTCATAGATCTTCAGAGTACTTCGACATTGAAACACTATGTCTCTGAAAGAGTTTTGGGTTAGTGTTAAGAGTAAATATCATAAAGTCGCTAAAAAAAACCATCTTACCTTTGCTGCCTTCTGCCACAACGTACTCTGTCCATAGAGTTCTCAGCTTACACTTATACAAAAAAAAATTCAGATCGAGATTGGATGCTACCCCAGAAGTGCGCATACAGCTTTCAGACATTATATCGAACTACTATTTTATACATTAATTAATAACAGTGAAAAAATTTCATTCTTCACATTAAAATTTAAAGTACATACGTATACTACTTCTAGTAAAAGTTTTTATTCATATTTGAATTGAATTTTTAATAATTTGATGTGGGGCTCCATAAAATTAAAGGTGTTTAGTAAGGGTTCCATCCTATTAAAAGTTTAAGAACCCCTGCCATAAGATGTGCTATTGAGTCTTTTGACCGCTTCAAATCGCCCGGTCCTATTGTACTTAAAGAAGGTTTTGGGCTTGTGTTGACGACCTTGAAACAGATTTTCACAGCGTCTCTTGCACTTGCTTACAACCTTGGAGGCTGGTTGATGTCGCCTTTATACCTAAGGTTGGTAATGATGACTATACTATCCCCAGAAGCTACAGGCCTATTAGCATGATATTCTTTATGTTAAAATGTCTGGAAAGATTGGTAGGGTTGCGTATTCGCAGGGAGGCGCTCTCATCACATCCTGTGTCTTTGCATCAACATGCCAATCAGGTGGACAAATCCTGTGCGACGGCTTTGCAAAATCTGGTTGCCAGAATTAGCAATACCCTCAATAGGAAGAAATTCACCTTGAGCATTTTTGTAGACATTGAGGGTGCTTTTGACAATGCCACCCTCGATAGCATTCTGCTGGTAAATTGGATTCATTCAATTCTGGCACAGCGGCTCATCAGAATTCAGGCAGAAGGAGGTCAATATTTCATGTACGGAATTAAAAAGGGCTGCTCTCAGGGTGGACATGGATGTTGGTATAACACTGAGTGGGGTGAGGTGGAAATTGCTGGCGGCAGGGATCTGAGCACTCTTGTGTTTTCAGTGCCACAGGATAGTACGCCACCATTACCTTTGTTGAAGAGATTCTATAATGTTGAGTTCCCTGAGGCTTAATGTTGGTTTAATACGAGCACTGAGCCTGGACTTACACTCACTCGAATCTTCACTGATGGCTCCAAAACTGACTCTGGCTCAGGCTCTGTGGTCTTCATCGAAGTGAATGGGGATAAGCTTCACTTTTCTCTTGGTTAGTATGCCTCGGTCTTCCAGGCTGAGGTATTTGCAATCCTCAAGGCCATGGACTACGTGGGGGGAAATAGGTGGAGGGGAGAGAGTTTACGTGTCTGCAGAGACAGCCAAGCGAATTAAGCAGATGAAAATCAACAACGAGACACTGTCCTGCTTAGTAGACACTGGATCTGATGTCTCCCTGTGGAAGTTAACGTCGACGGTCAGTATACACAACACACGTTCCTTCTAGTTCCCGATGGTAAAATAAATGTCGACGTAATTGTAGGCTACGACTTTCTAAAGAAGCGGGCGAGAAAGTCGATCTCAGTTTACAACGTAGTCGAACAAAATTCTGAAATTGATGTAGAATCGAAGTACTGGGAAGCAGTTAATCCGTTGTTTGACAACTATAAACCATCGAGTGTCCAGTCGAGCTGTCCTATTAAGCTGAATATTGTACCAACTTGCAGTAACATCGCCATTTCCGTGACAGTCCAAGTCGCTTATCAGCACCAGAAAACGAAGTAGTACGAAAGCAGGTCAACCAATTGCTGGAGCAGGACATAATAAGAGAGTCATTTTCTGAGTTTGCTAGCAAAGTCGTGTTGGCAAAAAAGAAGGATGGCTGCTATAGGCAGTGCGTAGATTTTCGCAAGTTAAACTCGTTTGTTCTAAAAGATAGGTTAGAAGAAGTTCTTGAAAAAAGGCAAAGCGCCAAATACTTTTGCGTGATGAACCTCAAAAAGTCCTAAATATGTACACTGCCTTCGTCTCACAAAGGAAGGGCTGTACGAATTCAATAAAGCACCATTTGGCTTTTGTAGTTCGCCGGTTTTTGCGCACAAATTCAAGCGTTAGAGAATTTAAAGACGGCTCTTGTAGCCGAACCAGCTTCACGTTGATGCATCCAAAAAAGGACTTGGAGTTACGCTCGACACCAAGTGGCACTCTATTTTTTACTGGAGCAGGAAAACATCGTCGTTAGAAGAAAAAATGCATAGCTATTTTTTAGAGGTGAAAGCAGCGTATTTGGCTACGAAAAAGATGCCTCACTATCTCATGGGTATAGAATTTATTCTTGTAACTGACTGCAGACAAACACGAAAAAAGATATACCACGCGAGGTTGTCCAGTGGCTGATGCATCGTGGAGCTAGCAGAATGAAACATGTCGATAGCTTAAGTCGATTGCCTGTTATGACGCTGACATCGGAGGTGCACGCACAAGTCCGAGGAGCACAATAAAAATACGACCAATTGGCAGCAGTTGCAGAAATCTTAAAACATAAGCAGTATGCCGAGTACAAAACGAAAAACGAGCTGATTTATAAGCAAGTCAATGAACAAGACCTACTATCCGTCCCTAAAAGCAGGGAAAAATAAGTCATTGGAAACGCACTCAACTTTGGATATATGGGCGCTCAGAAGACGATGCACGCAAGTAGGCAGGACTATTACATAACACACCTTGAAAATAAAATTATTAAAATAATCGCGAATTGCATCGAGTGTATTACGCGGAACCGAAAGCTGGGTAAGCAGGAAGGTATTTTGCCTAGCATCAAGGGGACAGCCCATTTGCTACGCTACACATCGATCATTTGGGTCTGCTAGATGCCACGTCTAGAAGGTATAAAGGTATCTACAAAATTTACGTCATTCGAAGTTATGTTTGGAGTAAAGNTATATACCACGCGAGGTTGTCCAGTGGGTTGATGCATTTGGGTCTGCTAGATGCCACGTCTAGAAGGTATAAAGGTATCTACAAAATTTACGTCATTCGAAGTTATGTTTGGAGTAAAGATGAGAAACGAAACAGATACCGAACTTCTGAAGATTCTTCAAGAGAACTCCTCTTCTCTCTCTCTCTTCTACATTAAAGGATGCAATAAGATCCGTAGAGCAGTCGGAGCACAAATCCAGAAGGCACAGGCGACATATAAACTCAACTACGACAATAAGCGCGCAAGGGGCAGCATGGCTATCAGTTGTTGGACTTATTTAGTAGCCATCAAATTCACTCATTTCAATTTCACTTCATAAGCTGCGCGCCCTTTAAATAACAAGTAATTTTTAGCAAAAAACCGACTTAATAAAAAAAAATATATGTATATATATATGTAAATATATGTATATCATGATCCAACGATCAGATCTAAACCAGATTAGTATGGGACCATCCCTGAGACACTACCTTTCCGATGTAGAATTATCGAAGTCGGTTGACGCGGTCCAAAGTTATGCGGTAACATACATATATAAAAAAAAAAANGTCGGTTGACGCGGTCCAAAGTTATGCGGTAACATACATACATAAAAAAAAAAATATTCCGACGAACTGATGACCTCCTCCTTTTTTGGAAGTCAGTTAAAAACCAGACTATGTGTAGAAGTTTTCTCTGAGTCACTNCGCAATAAAATCCGTGGAGCCGTCGGAGCACAAATCCAGAAGGCACAGGCGACATATAAACTCAACTACGACAATAAGCGCGCAAGGGGCAGCATGGCTATCAGTTGTCGGACTTATTTAGTAGCCATCAAATTCACTCATTTCAATTTCACTTTATAAGCTGCGCGCCCTTTAAATAACAAGTAATTTTTAGCAAAAAACCGACTTAATNTGCAATAAGATCCGTAGAGCAGTCGGAGCACAAATCCAGAAGGCACAGGCGACATATAAACTCAACTACGACAATAAGCGCGCAAGGGGCAGCATGGCTATCAGTTGTTGGACTTATTTAGTAGCCATCAAATTCACTCATTTCAATTTCACTTCATAAGCTGCGCGCCCTTTAAATAACAAGTAATTTTTAGCAAAAAACCGACTTAATAAAAAAAAATATATGTATATATATATGTAAATATATGTATATCATGATCCAACGATCAGATCTAAACCAGATTAGTATGGGACCATCCCTGAGACACTACCTTTCCGATGTAGAATTATCGAACTCGGTTGACGCGGTCCAAAGTTATGCGGTAACATACATATATAAAAAAAAAAATATTCCGACGAACTGATAACCTCCTCCTTTTTTGGAAGTCGGTTAAAAACCAGACTATGTGTAGAAGTTTTCTCTGAGTCACTAAAACACTTTTCATTTACACTTGCAATTGAGCATACCTCTCCATGGTGTAGGTGTTGTTGTTGTTGTTGTTGTTCTGATTATAGTTGTCGTACTATATCCCTATATGCGCTTTCGTGCAGAGGATTTTCTATTTAATTTACGTTCAAAAAAGATGCAAATTAAAGAATAAATCTCATTTCTTTCAAAGTAAAGTTTTTATATTTTTTTTTTATTTTTCCGGTTGACTCCCGGAGTGGGCTGCTCGCAGCGATTTGTCGTTGGAACCTGCAGGCAAGCTGTTTACTACTGCTCTTTTTATAGTTTCGTTAGAATAAGACAAGCTTTAAGTCAAAGATAATTTCGGTAAATTAAATTATGAACTAGCCAGCGGCGATACGATTCTATGTAAGAGCGCGTGGCGCGGAAATAATAACTAATGTTAAATGAATCTATTTAAAAAAAAAAACATGTAAAATAACTTAAGCCTATGTTTGGTGTGATAATGAAAATTGAGCCGTCGTTGCACAGTGGTCCAATGTGCAAAGCTATAGTTTTTAATGAAATTTTTTGTTTATGAAATTTCAATAAATGTTTTATCAAATATGCAAGAATATTGTCTACTTAAGAGTAAACACAACATTGTTTAAAAAAATTTGGCTACATATAAACAAAAGCAAAAATTTAAAAATTTAATTGTGCGTGCAAAAGTAATTTGAACATTTTCAAGGCTCAATAACTTGTTAAAAAACTTTGTTTTAACTTAATTTTTTCTCACTCATTGTTTTAAGTAAGAAAATTTGGGAAATATAAAAAAACTCACTGAAGTGGACACACATATTTGTTTTGGAGCTGATAAAGTTTTAACTTTTTTGGTGAGTACCAAATTCTATGTTTTTTTTTTGGTAGATGAAATCTTTTTTATATCGCGAAGACAGAGCACGTACTATACTCATTCTCTCAACTGATCTATACTCTAATAGAATCCACAAAAAAATTCAGCGGCTGTCTGCGGCTCCCATGCATTTATTTTCTATTTTCAACATAACTCCCGAAATTTCAAGACGAGAAATTTTTATATTTTGGCTGTCGACTCCTAAAAATTAAAGACTTGATGGAAAAGTAGATTCTCTTTCTGGTAATATCAGTTCCAGATCTAATAATAGAATTACTTTGATAAATTGAATTCATATGCGCGAAGCCTAAATCAGAAATTGCCAAAACAACCTATCTATCAATCTTTGTTGTTTGATATAAACACAGGGTTGCATATATCATATTTTAATAGCCAATATTTAAGTGCAGCTTAAATGTATGATCTGAAAATGAATTGCTGAAGATAATCAACGGTCTATTAATTCTTAAATAGGCCATCTGAAATTGGGTCTAAGCTTGGTAAGCCGCCATTTTCAGCTGGTAGGCCAACTAAAAATTTTGAGGGTTGCTGCCAAAAAGTTAAAATAAGGGGAGCTTTTGAGCTTTCGAAAGTTATGCACTTTTTTGGTCACTGAACTATCACTTAAAAATTAACACTGGTTTTTATAAATTGCACTTTTTATATGAGAAAACCGCAAAAGCCGTAACCAAAAAAAAAAAAACACTAATTAAAAATCAACGCGATTTTTAAGCGCTTAAAACTTTGAGCTATTTTACTTAAATTTTATAACCGATAATTTTTCTAAAAGCTCAGATTAAAAAGCTCACAATTATATTCAACAATTTTTTTCCAATGAAAAAATGTGTTGGAAAACAACAATAATTAACAACTGGTAAAAGTTATAGCTGATATTTCGAAGATCACCACATCTCATCTCCTCATCAGACTTCGTCATCGAGTTCACTGGGATTTGTCATAACTAAAACTTTTAACTTGAAAAATATTGCAAATATTTAACAAAAATCACCATACACTCACTTTTGACCGTCAGTGTACCTCATATTATCATATTTAATTGAATATAATTTAATTAATTTCTAACAAATATGAATTTGCATTATAATCTTTAAGTTTATGCCATGCGCAAGTGCTTAAAAAAATACCAGAAATTGATGAAAAATTTTAAGATTTTTTAATTATATGGTTGGTAGGTGTGGTCGCTATTCGATCTTGCCCATTTTATGACCTGAAGTTGTTAGTCATTCAAACGTAATTTGTACAAAATTTCATCCAGATATCTATCTTAGTTCTTAATATAATAATTAAATTACCCTACTAGAGCAAATTGGACCACA
Source organism: Rhagoletis zephyria (assembly GCF_001687245.7). Lineage (NCBI taxonomy): Eukaryota > Metazoa > Arthropoda > Insecta > Diptera > Tephritidae > Rhagoletis > Rhagoletis zephyria. The sequence continues at coordinate 16,570 of NW_016161500.1, forward strand.
GTGCGTTGTCGCGAAGCATTTTCGCCCTCGCACTTGCCAGCGATCAATAATATGTTTTTGGTGGTACAGCAGGGCGTATGAGTGATACAATAAAATTAATCTCTTTACTGGGCAATTACACTCGTTTACAGCAAAAATGTTCAATGGATGCCACTATTCAATTTCTATGAGATGAGCCAAATCAAAGCTAATAAAATTCTCCATAAATACATCACTTTCCGACTGATAGTTTCTGACAAATTAATTAATCGTTCCAGGTTTTTTATTTTTTAAATAAAAAATTAAAAAAAAAAAATCAAACTTTAACAGAAGAAAGATTTAAAAAATAACAGGTTCTGTGCCATTTTTTTGCATTTGTGCTTAAGCCTGCACTTTTATTTATTTTTTATTTTATTTATTAAAAAATTTGAAAAAAATTTTGAGCTTTGTGATTCTACAGAAGTGTCTCGAGTTATTATAAAAAGTCCATAAAAAATACTTTAATGAGCCTAAAAAATCTGAAAAATCTAAAAAATATTGGAGCCCTGAAAAAACTTTCCAAATTTGGAAAGTAAAGTGGAGGATTAAATAGCGTGCAATCGATTAGTCGGCATCGGCTAGTATCGGCACAAAATTGAGCATCGGCATCGGCATCGGCCTTTTTTTGCCGATTCTTTGGAATTTCTTTTCATATGTTCAGGTGAAGCGACAGACAACAGCCAACACCAAAAAAGATTTGCAGACAGCTCGGAAAAAATTATTTTGTTTTTTGTTTTTTTTCTTTGGTTGAAGGTTTTTCACGTTTTTTCCATACAAAAGTATGTTCGACAAATTTCTTTAATATNCCAAAAAAGATTTGCAGACAGCTCGGAAAAAATTATTTTGTTTTTTGTTTTTTTTCTTTGGTTGAAGGGTTTTCACGTTTTTTCCATACAAAAGTATGTTCGACAAATTTCTTTAATATGTGTGCCAGCAAAAAAAAAAAAATTACAAAAATTAACAGGATTTTATAGCAGCTTGAAACTCGCCCTTTATTATACCAGAATTAAATGGTATACAAAACTGCATACCAAAATTTTGATTAAAAAGTTTGAAATTTTGGTGAAAATAAGCAGATTTTTTCTAATTTTTGTACAAAGTTTGAAATCTGAATTTGTACGGTGTTTGTTGTATACCAGCTAGACTTTTATAAAAAAAAAAATAATAAACATTAAATAAACAAAAGACAAATGCCCAAAGCCAAAACCGGTCAAAATATCGCAATTCTTTTATTTTGTGGACCACTGTATGTATGTACATGCATACCTAGCATATAAATTCTTATGCATTGAGTGCAAACGAGTGTATTTTAGTACAAAACGAAATGAAATTTTATGTTCCTAAATATTTCTAGCCTCGCACCATATAAAAAAGTGTTTTATGTAATGTACATACATGTGATATATGTATGTGCATTTATTTTTACACATACATATGTACATATGTACTCGATTCGAATCGAATGAAATAAAATTACCGTTTTTTTCTCCCACATACACTTTAAATTGAGAAGGCGAGCTCGTTATCAAATGCCGTAATCTCATTGAGATCATCTCAAAAAGAATTTCGATTCGAATTTGATTCCATCACGGATGCAGTTTGATGCCATTTGTTTGGCAGTCCTTCACAAAAAGCCTATTGTAAACGAAAAATATTTAAATAAACAGCTGATAGAGATGCAATTTCACTGGCTGCTGGCTGTCACGCAAACGAGATTTTCCAGCACATGAAGACGGCCGGTTAAATTGCTTTCGTGAAATTGGCTGTATAAGATTATTGTAAACATTGTGATCTTGAGTGAAGAAGCTTCAGAAGTTTACAATTTTTTTGTGAGACTCTAAGCAATGTTCGCACCTAGTTTGGTGGCAGTTAGTGGAGCGGCTACTGAAATACAGCATTTCATCATAAGTGGGCGGGGTTACGCCAATTTTCCAAAACTTTCACAACAATATTGTTTTTTAAGAAAATTCTACGTCACATACTAGTTCATGCATTTTTCGAAAATACCATTATATGGGAAGTGGGCGTGGTTACGGTCCGATTTCGCCCATTTTCAATACCGACCTATCTTGGGTAAAGGGAAGCCTATAAGTACGCTCTGGTATAAAAACGAACTTTAATATCGCCTTGCACTACAGACAGTGAAAACGATAACATTTTAAAATTTAACAAAATGTTAGTCTTTATTTAATTGTTCGGTGGAAAGGCTCTATAAGAAATCACTTATTACGAAAAATGTGGGCGAGGGTTTGGGAACTAAGGGAACCGACCTGACGATAGCAGCTTATGCAGGATCACATTAAGCGCATCGGAAGGACACAACTTAATTGCTCTTGTAGCATCTGCTCCAGCTGCTCTTTGTATATTGCTTAATTTATTGTTTATCTAGTGCTGGGCACGCACCGTAGCTTCGTACTGAATAGAGTGTAGTATAGTAGTTCTCCAAACGAAACACCTGCTATGTAAGATAAAGTATGCATTATCCTAATCGCCATTTATGTTTCTCAAAATAAAAGCAGAGCAACAACTTATGCCAATTAACATGACAAAAGCCAAAAGATTGAACAAAGAAAACTCATTTAAAAGCCATTATTTTACTACATCGAAGAGGCAAATGAGTGTGGCCGAACCCCTTTTCCTAACAAAAAAAAAAGAAAAGAAAACTCGTCATTGATAGATGCGCTAAGAAGACGAGAAAAAAAAAACAGAAAATTAACACAAAATATGTATTATAACTTGCAGGCAGGGTTGCCACTGACGACAAAAAAATACTTACTATACACTTGAAAAAAATCTACCAAATCTGGAAAATATCTAGCAATAAATTTTTTCTTGTTATTTTAATAAAAACTATAGTTTTGTAATGTTTTTAGTTATTTTAATAAGAATTAAAATTGTTTCTTAGGAACTTGTTATTTAACTAGTTATACGGTATTTGAGATCATATTAACGGCATATTCTGAGTTTATTTTAACCAAAAGCGAAAGTGATGAAACTAAAGGCAACAACGAAGCTTCATCATTTGAAAAAACTTGAACTGGAGTTAGTGATTTTTTTTTGAATATTTACAATGTTTTCCAAGTAAAAATTGTTTTTTTTTTTTTGTATAAAAACATTGTTTGGGCTTTACCGAAATCCATAAAAATCAAGGATTCCAGCTATATACAACATTTAGAAAAAAAAAAAAGAAAATCGGCTAAATTTCGAACTTTTTACTCTGAATTTTTAGAACAATTAATGTACGGAATTTTATTTGATCATAAACAACAATGTGCAGCTAAAAATACCCGTTTTCTTTTGGCCGCCAGTCCTTTGCGGTTTTTATCATTTAACAATTGCCATTGATAAAAAATTGCGTTGAGATAATTTTTTTTTGTGAACAACCATAGTGCGCAATTGCATAAAACTATAATAAATTATGCAATAAATTAGGCAATTAAAAGCTCCTCGGGATTCCAGTAAAATTAGTTTTGAATGGAGCACGATATGTTCGTCTTATATCGATATACATTTATACTATGAATATAAAAATCATTCGAAAATCAATGCGATAAAATAGACTACACTTTTGGAAAGAAATTTGTAATATAAAAATTTACCAAAATGAGAAAAAAATTTACCTTTTAACCAACCCAAATTTTTTCTACCAATTTTGGTAACAATTAACCAAAGTGGCAACCCTGCTTGCAAGTAAGTCAAAAAGCGGATAAACAAAGAAAATTATCCCGGAGAGGGGGAAATGCATCACTTTGCCAGACAACCAAAGATACAATTTTTACTGCTTGCTTGCTTTCTTGCTATACACACTTGTGCTGAGATATGGGGAGCGCAAAGAGCGCGCGTATTGAAAAAGTAGCGTGCCAGACAGAACAGAGTGTACGAGAGGTGATCTATGGATCTTGAACGAATAGAGAAATGCTAATTTTTGAAATAAATTTTTAGCAATTTTATATTTTCGTTTGAGTACTCGTTTTGACCGATTTTTCGGCAAGAGATGAGACTTGGAAACGCCGAGCGCTACGCTCGTTGAGAGTTGTTAGAGAAGCAAACACGAGCAGTGAGATTTCAATATAGTTTCAAATGCTTTAAAGAGTTGAGTGCATGATAATATGTGTTTGAAGGAAAAAAAAATAATAGACATATGTCGGGTGCTCTACAGACTTTCGGTAATATTGAGAGCTGGAGCATATTCCTAAATAATTAACTCAAGGAAACAATTTTTTTTTTGGGTCTGAAAATGTATGCACATCAAGAGCGATCATTGAAAATCCATGATTTATTCACTGAAAATTCAAATACAAAACAAAATTAGGGTTTAAATTTCCTTTGTTTCANTAATAGACATATGTCGGGTGCTCTACAGACTTTCGGTAATATTGAGAGCTGGAGCATATTCCTAAATAATTAACTCAAGGAAAAAAATTTTTTTTTGGGTCTGAAAATGTATGCACATCAAGAGCGATCATTGAAAATCCATGATTTATTCAGTGAAAATTCAAATACAAAACAAAATTAGGGTTTAAATTTCCTTTGTTTCATTTCCGCTTCTACAAATGCGATCACCATTAGCATCTGATTCATAACAAGATCAGCGTTCTAATATATTTCTCAGCCAGTCAGTAAGCAAGCATACTCCCACACTCAGCTATAATTTTTGCCTGCGATTTGGAAANCCATCAGCCAGCCAGTCAGTCAGCAAGCATACTCCCACACTCAGCTATAATTTTTGCCTGCGATTTGGAAAATTGTCGACACACTCAGGCGGACACTCACTGTTTGTTGTTACACCCAGCCGCCGCCCGATCGTCATACTAGTACAACCCCGAACGCTGCTTCAGCGCGGATAATCTATTCAGTTCGTGCGTTCGCGGAGCGTGTGCGAGTACTCGGAAAAATATTTGCGGAAAGAAAATTGAAAAATTTTCACGGAAGAGTGTAGCTTCAAATAGGTTAACAAAGTAAAGCCATAAAATTATTAGCAGCGGTTGAATATACATACTTAGCGCGTGTTTCCCATTTGGGATACTGAAAAAAAAAAGAAAATGTGTTGGAAAACTAGTCAAACACACAAAGGTGTTGACTAGAACGGAAGTGGGCGAGTAAATTGCTGTGTATGCTTTAAGTGAAATACAATAATTTATTGTAAAAAAAGGTGTATTTATTATAGCGATCGCAGTGCGTAAAATAGCAGCAAAAATCAATTGAAGCTAAGTTAATTTAAGCGATTCGCATAGATTACGAATACTGCGTACACATGCGAGCTGAAGTGGAATTAGTACAAAAACGTCTACAAAATAGGCAAATCAGTGTTTAAAAATAGATGCGCCATCGTTCGCAATACAGAGCATCACACCGCACAAAACACACAGCGCACAGACCATCGCAACACAGCAGGCAAAGCAGAGCGCATTCATAGCACACTCAGCACCGAGGCAAGCGGCTAGAGGATCGAAACACACAAAAACAGAGGAAGATTTCTAGAAGGAAAGAAGAAAAAAAAACACTTAAAAGAAGAAGCAGCACCAGCTACCAGCAGAGTAGCGCCGACGTAAAGCGTTTGGGAAAAAATTTAGAGCGTCTGTGACGCCGCGTACGTCCGTCCGCGTTGTGCTCGCTTTCTCTTCGTCATTTCGCCAGCGCCAACAGCAAAGCCGCTAGCTAGCGCTGACGCACTACGCTTCGCCTTTGTGGCTGCCTACTACACAACGAGGTGGCTGTAATTTTTGCATCTTCACCAAAGCCAGAAACGTTGCCACCGTCGTTGCTTGCGTCGTGGCCGTCGTTGTCGTCACTACGTCGACGGGAAAATATGAAGCAGGCGCCGCGCGGCCAAAGGGAAAACACAAACGAGCAACAACATAGCGGCAGCAATCCCTGTGCTCTGTGCTATACTGTGGGATACCTTAAAATTTCGCAACGTTTCGCTATTTATTCCGCAAGCAAGCATTTGTGAGTTTTTCCGCGCGACGTGTGGCCTACACTCTGAGTTTAGAGTGTGTGTAGCGTGTATGAAGGTGGGACGTATTTAAATTTGTAATTACTTTCTGGCTAAAATTGAATGGCAAAAGAGTAGAGAATAAAGTGGCGAAAAAAATAAATACTGAAAAGCGCACGATAGAGGCGGCATTTTATTGCCAAATTTCAGCCGCAGTCTACACGTAGCGGGCAAATATGCAAGCAGAGCCCCCGAACGCCGCCACCAAACCTTCAACCGCCTCCATTACGACCACTAATAAATCGAAAATAACAACACACCAGTTGAAAAACAAAACCTTTGTTGCAACTCCGCTATATCAGCCAACTCTGCAACAGCAGCAGCACCACCACCAACAACAAGCAATAGTTGGTGGTTCCAGCAAATCTAACGTCGTGCTTGACGACTCCACACGCGAGATCGAGGAGATCTCCAAAAAGATTTCCGAGCACGCGGACGCGCTATATCATACGTGGAAGAGTCGTGGATTAGCACCAACCGAATTGCTTGGTTTCTATACGCATGCGGCAGCTGCAGCGGCAGCGACCGACAACGTAAGTGACACAGGCGATCTATTTGCGGTTGCTGACGAACAAACCGCAGAGGGACTGCAGAAGTTGGTTAACACATTTGTGCTACGGGATAAGGAACAACGCGCAGGCAAAGCGGGTACCGGTGGCAGCACTGGCACGAGCAGACTGGGAAGTGGAGTAGTGGGCGCAGGCGTTATTGGTGTTGGAGGAGTTGGCAGCATTGTGGGAGCGGGCAGCACCGGCAGTGGTTTGCTCGTGAACACGATCGATCCTAATACAGACGGTGGCAATATGGTTGGAAAATTAAAACAGTCGTCAACGTCAACAACGTCGACAACAAGCAAAAGAAGTCCTACCGCACAGAAGTCACCCACGACATCCACGTCGTCGGCGATATTAATGAAAGCAGTTGATACGTCAGGCGTCGATGTTGTCGATACGCTAAAAAAAAAGACGACAAAATCCAATGGTAAAGCGGGTGGCGCAACGTCTTCCGGTGCAGGGGCGACACCGTCTTCCAAGTCTTCGCTCGCTCACAAGCATGAAAAACAACCACAACACTCAATCATAAGCGCTGGCAGTTCAACGACGTCTAAGTCGCGAGTTTCGAGTTCGAGCGCTGCCACAAATGCCACAACAGCAAACAGAACCACCACCACTATTGGACGCAGCAAACCACATGTTTCCAATTCGCCGCCGTTGGATATAAATTTAACGGTTGACTTGAATCTCGATCTGTCGGACTTATCAGAGCTGCAGACGCAAAACCTGCGCAAAATTAAGGAGCTGCTGCAGGAAAATGTACCGGCAACGACGACAGCTGCTAGCAAGGGAGCAGCGGCGAATAGCAGCAGCAAACAGTCGAAAACCGCCAACTCAACTAATAGTGCCATAGCATCCGGCGCGGATGTCGTGGCAAATAATGCAAATCACTATCAACGTCGTGCCGAGTTGACGGCCAAGAGCGCGAAAATTGGCGGCAAGAGTGAGGTGGTGATGGTAGGGGCTGCCGCTGACAACAGCGGCGGAGCAAGTGTCAATAAAGCGGCTATCACAAGTGGTGGCAGTGGCGGTGCGGTCGGCGGCATTGCTAATGGCGCCATTGCAAGTAGTAACGTTGACAAAAATAGTAGCGCCGGTAGTGCGGGGTCCACCGCGCAAGTAACGAGCACCAAACGGAGCGCGGCGACCGCAAAATTGAGCAATTCGAAATCAACGCCGCCTGATAATCAATCGAATCAAAGTGCCATCAGTGTCAGTGACTATAAGCAATCGGGCAAAGAAAGCGGCGGCGGCGGAGAAAAAAGTGCACCCACATCGACGATAAAGAATTCGGGTGGCACGCGGACAGCAACTGTCAGTGGCAGCAGTGGAAGCAAAGCAATTAAAGCGCCTACCCTTAAGGACGATAAGAACGACAGTAACAACAACAACAACAACAACAATAAAATTAGCAATACCAGCAATCATACAAATCACATTCGAAGTGGCAGCAAGTCAGGCTCAAAAAAGGATAACAAAACGGCTAACAGCAACGGAGCAGGAGCAGCAACCGCAGGCGCGGGCGGAGGAGCAGCAGGCACTACAGCTATTGGTGGCGCCACGGGTGCGAACGGTATGGAAGCCATGCCTGCAACGGCAAGCGGAGCAACAACAACAACAACACCTTCGAAGTTTTCCAAAACCGGGCGTCCGTTGACCAATGGGCAGGATAAATATGGTAAAGCAACAAAGAAAAAAAAAAGCCTTTGAAAAAATTGTGAATTGAGAATTAAGTTTTAACAAACAATTATATTTCTTTGCTCAACCCCTAGTCGGTCGACCGATTTTGACGCGTGGCTCAGTTGCAGAGCGCGTGCTTATGTTCGAGAAGTGTCCGGATGTACGCAACTCATTTTTGAATATAAAACGTCCAGATCCAGCGGATGCGCCACCAAAAAGTCTGCTCAAGGTGAGTTCACGACCACAAAGGCTGCAGTGCGAAGTTGCAGTTATCTATATTGTGTGCGCGTACGTGTGTTAGAGTATGTGTGCGTGTGTATATGGGAGTGTATGGGGGGGGGGCGGGCACACCTGTAGCCGTCAGGTAGTAGGAAAATAGTGCAAATTAACTCGTCATAAATTCTAAAAAGATGTAAAATTTTTTCCTTCAACGTTACACTGCAAAACGGTTATCTAATAGAGCGATGAAAAACAAAAACAATAGCAACAACGCAAAGCACTTATGTGATGAAACAATGAGCGGAGCGGCGCGGCGGCGCGCGGTATGTTTTGAGGTGGCGTGCGAATTGCATGAAATGACCAATGAATCAGAAAGCTGAAAGTACACTGTGAGAAAAAGAAACTAAACGAATTGATTTCTAGGAATTTTTGCTCAGCTTAGGATCACCGCCAAACTGGCGCGGTTATGCAGAGTGACGTCGAGCACAACTTTTAACTTAGTTGAAATAGGTAAGGGCCTCTATGCTCTGTTCGAGACCTAAGATAAGGCGACTCGTGGCCGTGCGGCTTCTTAAAGATGGTATCTTTTGAGATATTAATTTCAATCACAGCGTCAGAATAAGTACGTTGATAGCAAAGGCTAAGCGTAGAAATGCAGAGGACCGTAAGTGTTGTGTTTTACAGCTTAGAAAAAGAGTACAAAAGTGGTTGGTCTAGCGGTAATCAAGGGCAACATAGAGTCTGCGCATATTTGGGTACACGTCACAAGTTTGTCAGTTATAACTTTGAAGTAATGAAGGACTTTGTAAAATAGCATCCAGGGGCTAGGTACTTTGAGCCGAGCTTTCCATCGTCGAATGAAAATAATCCTCTACAAATCGCTCTTTCCGGTTCCATATGGCACAGAAAATTGACGACTATTCAGCCTCATTGCGTAAGTCGTAAATTAGGCTAAATTGTACGACTCGACAACATTGGCATTGTTTACTGTCGTGCTGAAATAAGTAAATGACGAAAATCGTCGAAAACAATACAGTGCTGCCAAGTTTTTCCGTTTTAATACACTAGTCGAATGGAAATTTTAGGCAATGACGTGCAATTTGCGATACGATTCGACTATCGAAAAACGACTCGCATACGACACCACTCTCGCAATGAGGGTGATTATTGTTATTATTATTAGAACTTACCAGTGCTTCGACCTGGCTATGCTAACTCTTGTGTTTGGAGAGCTGTCACGTTCTAGATTCTGTATGGAGACGATATTCGTTCTTCAAGATGTCTACGTCTAAGATTACCTATTCGTGGCACTTGCTCCGTCAGCCCACAAAACCTGCAGTTCGTGTATGGTGGTTCGTGTAGAATGGTATGTACCTAATGACCGTTGCCTGTTTGGCTCCGCATTTTGCAAGAGTATCGCTCCTTTCGTTGTACCAACGCTCTCATTACGCGTTCCTAATTTTCCCAGTCCACATTTGCAACTGTCTACCTACGATGTAGGGAGAGAGAGGTGGCTCAATCAGCAGTACCGCTACTTTGTTCTTGGCGAATTTGACAGAATCAGCTGTTCGTGTGACGTCATTTTAGCAAACTGTTTGTATGTATGCAGAGATGTTTATATGTATGTAAATATGGCAACCTCCATGGTTTGACAGTTAACACTCTTTCTCTCCTCCATGTATTCTTGTATTCTATCATTCTTGCTGTCTACCTACCTTGACACCATTTTACACGATTCCAAGGCTCTTATTGCTGTCTGGCTGTCAGACATGTTGTTTAGAGTGGGAACATTTGTTCTCCTACGATTTATGTTGCAAAAGTTTTCGCCTGAAATATGGTCGAGTTTGTGCCTACCGAAAGACAGGTCCAAATATCCCGGCTCCCGTGTTTTAATCATCAATTTTATATACATACATAAATGTACGAAATTATAACCTTGTGGAGCTTAAGAAAGAATAAATTCGGAAGCATTGCGTCTGTGAAATTAACAACGAGGTCTTNCCTACGATTTATGTTGCAAAAGTTTTCGCCTGAAACATGGTCGAGTTTGTGCCTACCGAAACACAGGTCCAAATATGCCGGCTCCGGTGTTTTAATCATCAATTTTATATACATACATAAATGTACGAATCTTGGGCATACTTCGCTGATCTTTTGAATTTCGCTTTACAAGCGTTTTTTCCGGAATTATAACCTTGTGGAGCTTAATAAAGAATAAATTCGGAAGCATTGCGTCTGTGAAATTAACAACGAGGTCTTTTATGAATGATTTTAAGACACTCAATTGGCCCTTGCGATGGTCAGTAAATTTCGGATTATTCCCCAAGTTTTACTAACTACCAAAAAAGGAAGACTTTGAGAGAATAATTTTACTCAGATCTATGGGCCGGAAGGCGAAGACGACGGATAAAGGGTACCGATGATAAAGATGGAATGATGGGCTCTATAATACATAGACATAATTAAATGCATAAAAATAAAATATCACTTGTAATTGTACATACATAGATATGTATCTCGTCAAAAAATCGCACTTTTATAATTTATAAGTACATATGTGCATACACACTTAATTTTCCGCTCAATGTACTGATTGCGACCGATCTGCTATTTATTTAGGCGCACATCAAACGCGTTGCGAAGATTTTTTTTAAGGTTACCGCAACAACGTTGCATTGCAGTTTTTTGCCAACTTGAAAGTGGGGAAAAAGAAATGAAAAAAAAAAATTAAGTGAGAAATACATATAAGAAAAGTGAAGAAGAAAACNAAAATGAAAAAAAAAATTAAGTGAGAAATACATATAAGAAAAGTGAAGAAGAAAACAAAAGATTAGCGCGATCTATGTAATAGAAAATAATTAGTTTATATTTGCATTTTATGTGAGCCGCTTTACTTGATTTTCTTTGTTGAATACTACGTAAATTTGTTTGGCTGCTGCAGGTTTACTTTTCTGTACTTAATGTTTATTTAATTAATTGTTGAATGAATTGCAAGAGATCCATGATTGGGAGATGGAAAGAATGAAATGCTGACGTAGTAGCAAGAAACTTTTAATTAAGATTTCTTCGATCGTTAGTCCACCACTGCTTAAAATAGATAGACCTTGGATATGGTATCATATTTTCGAAATTGTAGTAACAATAGGAAATGAATAGTCACATTTGAGTTCTGCTTTATCGATTGATTGTATTCAGTTTTTATATCATTACGAGGGCCCAAAGAGCTCAGCCATGACTATTAACGAAGTAGAGTAGCCGCCGTAATTGCCACACGAAAATTCTTTAAAAAGCATCTCCATAATGAAATCGATTCGAGACTGATTCCTCATACATTTTTCGTGTTATTCGCATGCTCCTTTTTTTATTCATCATTATTTCTTTTACGATGCATACTTTTATCAATTTTACTAAATACCTTTTCATTACCGATAATCGTATTTATCAGCAGCCGAGAAGAAAGGTATAATCGAAATTAAATGCCGTTCTCGTAGTTTTGTTCTCAAGAAGCTTAAAAACCCAAATCGAAATGAGAACAAAACCTTCGGGAATGTTTTCACAAGAACAAAAGTGAGCAAAAAACTGCCGAGAATGTTCTCAACCGGAATTATGTAATGAAAAAACCCTGGGGAAAATTCCAAAGAAAACGAAATACCAACAATACTATCGGGGACGTTTCTTAGGGAACAGAATCGAAACAGAAGTCTCCATAACATTCTGGCAAAGAACAACACAGGAGCAGAAGTCTTAGTAACTTTCTCTGGTAGAACAATTTGCGAACTAAAGTCTCAGAAACTATCTGACAGAGAACGAAACGAGAATAAAACTTCTCTGAACTATTTGCGAAGAATGAACGCGTGAACAACATTTTTCTCATAGCGTTCCATTAGTTTGAAATATTTGAATATTAAAATTGTATTAAAAAAGCACTAAAAGATAATTATGCAAATAAAGTCAACGAAAGACTTAAGACACCAACTGGTCTTGCACAGAAAATGAAAAATTGTTCCATAAATGGATAGTTTACTCTAATGATAAACGATCTGATCGTTCTCCACACTTTTGTTCTTAATTGATTCTTCTTGAAAACCTTCTCGATACTTTCGTTCTCATTTTGTTCTTCTTAAGAACTTTCTCGGAAGTTTCGATCTCATTCGGTTCTTCATGATAATGTTCCCGAGAGTTTTGTTTCCATTTTGTTCTTTACGGAAACGTTACCGAACTCATGCAGAACTAAACCAAAAATGGAACGTGTTTTCAGTTTCTGTTATTTATAAAAAAATGTGTTATTTCATTTACTTGTAACAACATTACGCATTCAGTTCTTGGGGTGGCAGTGAGAAGATTCCAAAAATTGATTTTCCTGTGTAGTTTTCAACCACCCTAATAATAATATGACTAAATTGCCACAGAAGAACATGACTTGCAAAACCAGGCCCTTGATTTCTGATATTGTCTGCCAGGGGAAAACATTTAGCTCTGCTTAGCGTAGCCTGATAATTTCAAAGTCTTCTGTGGGCCTTAAATGGACATACCTAGACTGTGTGGACGTCGCTAGTCTATTCGCATAGGCCCGAGAATCCTTTTTATCTGGAAATTTTTACGTGGTGCCTAATTCTTTACATATACTCATTGTGAGGTTCGTCGCAACGTACATATGTAGGTAAAGTTCGATATACGAGGCTCATATTGTGAATTCATCGCCATCTTGAAAATCTACTTGGGCTGCAATTTGAGAGTGACAGCCAAAACTATGCAAAACCCTTGGCTGTTAATAAACCCTCTAAACAAAACTGTAAAAAATAAAAGAACGAGATTTTTCACAACGTCTCAGGGAAAGAACGGAGGTCAGATACATTGAAATTCCTGAATGTGGTCAATGAACTTAGAAGGGTAGTCATACCCATGATTAATCTAAGAGTGATACAATACGGAGTGAACGGTTCGNTACTTGGGCTGCAATTTGAGAGTGACAGCCAAAACTATGCAAAACCCTTGGCTGTTAATAAACCCTCTAAACAAAACTGTAAAAAAATAAAAGAACGAGATTTTTCACAACGTCTCAGGGAAAGAACGGAGGTCAGATACATTGAAATTCCTGAATGTGGTCAATGAACTTAGAAGGGTAGTCATACCCATGATTAATCTAAGAGTGATACAATACGGAGTAAACGGTTCGACAAACAATGCAGGAAGTCTTGTTTCTCAATAGCAAAAGCTGGGATATTAAAGCGAGAAGCGACAAAAAAGTTAACTATGGCATTNGAACGGTTCGTTCAGCAATGCAGGAAGTCTTGTTTCTCAATAGCAAAGCTGGGATATTAAAGCGAGAAGCGACAAAAAAGTTAACTATGGCATTTCGGAGATCAGCGTCTACAAAATCGACATTGAAACTCCAAGCAACTAAACAGCATTAGTGGAAACTGAAGAGCCACCTAGCGACCTAGAGAAAGGTGTGCTTCCTTACAATGTAACTGTGCGGTTCCGACAAAAATTACAACTTAGTCTCGAAATTATTTAACTAAACAAATATTTTTAATGATATGATATAACGAAAAGATAACATCATTTTACATGAATGGCTAATCAAGTTGCGAATATATACTGGGAATTGCCAAACTGAAAAAATCGCATTTCAAAACAAACAATCAATCAACTAAATTCAATAAATTAAACGAACAGTTATTTAGAAACAGTCTGTCAATCGGATCATTTCGTGTTTTTAAGAAAGCACTATTCATTGCCATGATCGTTCGTATAAATACATACAGTGAACCAGAAAAGTCTTTGTACAAAGAATTTTTTTTAATGTTAGCAAAGTTTTTTGTTTTAATTTCTTTTTGCTATTTTTTTTTTTTAATTTACATACATATGTAGTTCATACTACAACAAAAAAAAAAAACAATAAGATTTCTAAACTTTTTGCAAAACTGACGAAAATTCAATGAGTTTTTATACAGCTTCTAAAAAAGCGTGATTACCANCAATAAGATTTCTAAACTTTTTGCAAAACTCACGAAAATTCAATGAGTTTTTATACAGCTTCTAAAAAAGCGTGATTACCAGTAGGTCATAAATAGGTCAAGCAAGAAATTAAACATTAATTATAATTGATTCTGAAAATGTCGTGAAATTTTCCCGAAAGGATCTCACAAAAAGTCTTGAAACGACCCCGAAATGGTCAGTTAAAAGTTCAAAAATCATCCCAATCTAGATCAGAAATGTTCCTGTAACTAGTCCGGAATTAGTCTTGAAATAGTCCTGAAATACCCAAAAATGATCCCGAAAGTCTTGAACCCGGTCTCGACATGGTCCGAAACTAGTCCTGAGATGAGCCATAACGAACAAAACACAAAATAGTCATGAAACAGTCCTGAACAGGTCCCGAAACGGTTGAAAAAGTCGTTAACTTGTCCGAAGGATCTTACGCAAGGCTTGAGACGGTGCTGAAATGAGCCCTTACAAGTTCCAACATCATACCAAGATAGACATTTTCCTGAAACTAGTCCCGAATTGGGCCAGAAATAGTCCGGAACTATCCCAAAATGATCCTGAAAAGAGTCTTGAATCCGTCGTGACATGGTCCTGAACTATCCTGATATGAGCCCGAATTAGGCCCAAAATAGTTCTGAAATAGGTCGAAACTATGTAGACTCAAATAGTACTAAATGGCCCTGAAATAGTCCTAAACAGGTATCGAAACGGTCAAAAAAGGCTTGAACTTGTCCCGAAATGATCTCGAAAAGGTTTTGACACGGTCCCGAAATGGTTCAAATGGTTCTTTATTAGTCCCAAGTAGTTCCAAAAAGGTCCTAAAATAGTCCTAAACTAGTCTCGAAATGGTCCTGAAACATTCCTGAGCTAGGCACGAAGAACTAGTCTCAAAATGTTCCTCAAATAGTCGTGAACTAGGCCCAAAAAACAAAAGAAGCAATCGAATTTCTGCTAGGTTACACAAAAGGCACTTACAAATTTTCTGCTGTTAAGAAACTTAAATTTTTTTGCAAATTTATTGAATTTTACAACAATATTTTTATAAAAAATTTGCGAAAAGAAATTGAAATACAAAACTTTACGTATGTATGTACATTGGAACGAAGACTTTTGTACTTCACTGTACGTATTCAATTGAGGCGTACATATGGTCATTTGTATTGGCTTAAGGAAAATCTTTCGTTATTTGTGATTTATTGCACATTCCCTTTAGTTACATATCTACATAGTATGTATGTACATTGGTATGTATGTACGTGCAATACATATTTTTGTAATATCTTTATATAAATCAACATTAATATAGACAATAGCCCGTCAATTTAACGTACACTCACACACCCACGCAGCTTGCCACCTTAGGGGCCATATGCGCTTTTCTATGAGAATGTGTGTGTTGTGTTTGTGTGTGTATTAAATACCGACAAACATACAAAGAACTTTCGAAATATCTGTGCATCATGCAATTCGCCAACGAAAAGTAAAATTGTTAAATGGAAACATCAGAAAATCGAAAAATCACTCATTCGAAAATGTTCTTATCTTTTAGTAAGAGTATTTTTGGCTATTGTTTTCCTTACACTTATGCACGTACATACATATGTATGCATGTAGCAGAAGCTTTATTTATTTTACTACTACTTGCCTGTTCGGTTGTGTTGTAGATTTTATTTATTTTTGTTGTGACGTTTCGTCTTATTTTAATTTTAACTAAGAAACATTCGCTAAAATATTTATTGAGTATCTATCTGTTTGTTTGCCTGGCATAAATGCGAAGGAGAGAACACTAAAGTAATTATGAAAAAAATTGCGAAAACCGTTATAAGCAAATATCTAAATATAAACATTTTCATATTTCTTAGCCATAAAAAGGTGTGACTATATAAGTTTCCCTTTTTGCCGCTGCGCCAAGTTCATTAAACTTGAAACTTTTTACGGTTTTGAAGAAAAGCGAATTTTCGCAAAAATATTAAAGTGTTTTAAGCGTTGTACGAGTATGTGTGTGCACGCGTAAGAAAGATCGTTGGACCTGATAATGCATTCGTTTGATGTCGCCGTCAGCCGGCTCGCCGGCAATTTATGTAGCATGCAACTATGCTGAGCATAATTTTATGGCAAGCAGCGTCATAATTTTCAGTTTTTGCTGAATTGGCTTAAAACTGCATACACGTGTCCGTATGCACTTATACATACATATACTTGCGGTCTAAAGTGAATGAATGGTGTTTTGTTTTTAATGTTTACAATGTTTTCCAAGCTTAAAATTTTTTTTTTATTTTTTTATAGAAAAATGGTTCCAGCTTTAACAAATACCATATACACAAATAAAACTTTTAAACTTTATACAGAATTCAGAAAAATTAAACAAATTTTTAACAAAATTTTGAGCCTTTTAATCAGAATTTTTATAAAATTTGTGTGTATGCCTTTAAAAGGCTTATGCAATTTTTGGTAAAATAAGTTTAAATTTTTTTTTTTAATTTTTGCCAACAAAAAATTGAAAGGAACGTCCAGCTACTTCAAATTTGCACATTAGTATACTAAAATAATATAAAAATTTTTTAAACATAGCCAAAACTTTCCAATAGTCTCTTCCCCATTTACATTTCCGCTACCGTACATTTAGACATACACATATGTATGTATGTAAATAAACCATGCATTTATGTTTCCTATTTGCATTAGTGTGCGCCGTAAAATATTTCTGCTTCTTTGCAGAAACAAACAAACACGCTTTTGTTGACCCAAACAAGTGGCAAAATGTGTAAATAATTTAGAAATCTATTTATTGGTGCATGTGCCTTTGTTTAGATTAATTTCATATCTTCGATCGTGTATACATGTGTATTCATGAGTAAGTCTGCACGAACTTATGGAGCACATATTTACTTACTTAATTATGTACATGTGTACATACATAAAAACCGCTTTGAGTATTTTCAGCTCTTGAGCATTTAAGTCCATTCTTACGATAGACATTACTAAGCCAACGCAGCCGCAGGCTAAATACTATATTTATGTCGATGTAAAGCTCTTTTAGCTCATTCCTTTCATCGCCTGCGGTATTGACCGTAGCCAACGCGAAAAGCTTTAACGTCCATCCAATTAAATGCGACTAATTGCTGTTTACAAATATAAATAAGAAACCTAAATTCATANGTGGCACTTTCTGAAACTAGCAAGGAGGAGGTGGTCAGAGATCCAGCCACTAGCAAAACATGCTTATAGAATAGGGCTTCCGTACAACGAAACAGTATTCTATTTCCTGTGCGAATACCCAGGTCTGACTTTCTTAACACATATAATTTCGATAAATACACACATAATGAAGCATTTAGCGGATCTATTACAGATATTAGTCCCGTCCATCGCAATTAATGGATGGTGGCGATGTCAGGCCTATTCTATTCGAGGACATCAGTCAGCCAATCATAGACCACTTCCAGATATTCCATGTGCATAGCTGCAACTCATAGTCCTTCAAACATTTGCCGTGTTCCAATGTAGGCACTCTCTTACAGCCGCACCCCTTGATGGGCATTTGCCGAGGGCCTCGTTTAGTTAACAGATAATATTAACCCTCGATTAGGTTAGTATAAAGTGGCTACCTAACGTCTCGCTCCGCTCACCTAGAATATATCCCTTTTTTCCCAAGTTAATAAATCCGCCTGGCATTCTTCTAGTCCTACCAAAGCAGGACAGCGACAGATTTAATATCCGATGCTTTCAATTTCTTCTAGGTGGCAATAATAATAATATAATAGATTGGCGCTGACACATATGTTAGTGTTTGGCCGAGCTTCTCCTCCGATTTGTGGCGTGCGCCTTGATGTTGTCACACAAAGCGGAGGGACCTACAGTTTTACGCCGACTCCGAACGGCGATTTGATTTTTATGAGAAGCTGTTTTTCATGGCAGAAATGCACTCGGAGGTTTGCCATTGCCTGCCGAGGGACGACCGCTGTTAAGAAAAAACCTTTTTTCTATATATTTTTTTCTATGTTGCTTTGACCAGGGCTTGAACCCAGGCGCAGCGGAATTGAAGCGCGCACTGCTTACCACTACACCACACCGGCCGACAATAGCTGCATAAAAAGTAGTTTAACGACAGATCGAGGGCGTGGTTGGAATATCGGTAGGCTCCTTTCCACGCGACTTCGTCTGTATTCTGTATTGTTGAAAATAAATTTTTACTGACAAAATAAATATGTGACACTTATAAGGTTAAGAACCAATATTAAGAGTAAGACTAAACCAATGACAAATCCAAAGACAAATACCATCACGTATACGAAAGCGATGACGAACACAAGATGAATACGAAGACGAACACGAAGACGAAGGCGATCATGAAAATGGATACGTAGACGGATACGAAAACGAAGCTGAATATGAACACGAAGACAAATACAAAGACGAAAACCCATACGAATATGGCGACGAAGATGTAAGACGTATCTTACGAAAAAAGAATATGAAAAGGAAGACCAAGACCACTCGAAAACCTACACAAAAAAGGACTATTAAGACGCTGAAGACGAGTATAAATATGAACACGAACGAAAACGAACACGAGTACGAATCGAGGGTTTTACGCTTTTGAATAAGTACCCTTAATAATTATTTTCTGAGTAATAAATAAAACTCGAGAAATAACTATTAAACTTCCCGAGTCCGAGTAAACATGGAATATGTTGGTTTATTCCTTATGCACGTATCATGTGAGTTGAAATTTAAAAAAATTTCCGAAATGTTTGAGTATTGAGAAGTGTGCGCGATCATCTGTCTGCACGGAACCAATACAATATCTCCTCACCCAAATCAAGAAATGAGCAGCCAAAACATACACGCTATGCGAGAAGTAATTGCAGGAGATTTTTTTTTGGCCAGATACCATTAAAATATCAGTTGCCCTCATATTTTCTTGCAATTAAATTTATATGTACAAAATTCTCCCACGATTCAACGGTAGGTGTTACTGGAGAACATAACCAAACAAATCGATAAAGAANGCGAAAACCTATACAAAAAAAGGACTATTAAGACGCTGAAGACGAGTATAAATATGAACACGAACGAAAACGAACACGAGTACGAATCGAGGGTTTTGCGCTTTTGAATAAGTACCCTTCATAATTATTTTCTGAGTAATAAATAAAACTCGAGAAATAACTATTAAACTTCATTTTTTTAAATAAAATTAAAAAATATGAATCACTGCCGCTAAAGGTAGTCCGAGTAAACATGGAATATGTTGGTTTATTCCTTATGCACGTATCATGTGAGTTGAAATTCAAAAAAATTTCCGAAATGTTTGAGTATCGAGAAGTGTGCGCGATCATCTGTCTGCACGGAACCAATACAATATCTCCTCACCCAAATCAAGAAATGAGCAGCCAAAACATACACGCAATGCGAGAAGTAATTGCAGGAGAATTTGTTTTGGCCAGATACCATTAAAATATCAGTTGCCCTCATATTTTCTTGCAATTAAATTTATATGTACAAAATTCTCCCACGATTCAACGGTAGGTGTTACTGGAGAACATAACCAAACAAATCGATAAAGAAAACAAACAAATAAATTTTAGAAAAACATTCACAAGAATTGGGAAGCTAAATCAAGTGGAAAATTTACGTTTTGATTTCACCCGTACTTAATTGCTAACTCTGTTCACGTGTGCATTAAATTATTATTAGTTTTTCTTTTTAATTTTTATGTGCCCAAATTTTTTAACAAAAATTGCAAAAAAGTAGAGGATGTACCGCAAGTAGATATGTAAATATAACGGTAGTACGCAAATTACTGTAACTTAATTAGCTGTAAACTTTGTTGTCTAGCACTCAGTGAGTTCTACAGAACACTCAGTGAGTTCTACAGAGAATGAACCATTATGAGCTGCGAAATTTAAAATTTCGAAGCGTTAATTTCATACACTGTCCGGTTTTGAGCCCCGGAAAAAACTATATCCACATAGTTCATGGATTTTTATTGATGTTCTAACTGTATAAAGCTTAGGTTAAGCAAGCTGGCTAGCCACTAACTGGCTCCGCATAGACCATTAAGGACCATACCCTTACCAGATAACTTCGACAGCTAATCACTGGGTACTGGGGTTGAAGTAAATCTCAATCCTCTTAGCAAACTGGCCGTGGCAGCGGCTTCCAAATTATGTAGTAAGCCGACTCCCAGGAGACTCAGCCGGAGTCTGCTAAGGGCAGCATGCTAGCAGAGGATATAATCCACGGTCTCCCCTTTCGTTCTGCATCTCCTACAGAGTTTATCATTGGCCAGAGCCAGTTTAAAGGCCAGTTTAGAGCACCCGCCAGTAGCCTAACGTCTGCACACAATCCTAGATACCTGGCAACCTTGCGATTTGGCCCACACTATCTGCGCCTTCCGCATGATGGAGAGGTCGAGCTTCCGTTTGATCGCATGAGCGTATTCTGTGACAAGGCTGTCGGCCTTCTCTTTGCCCGCCAGTACAGATGTACATCAGTATCAGTGTGCAGTAAATCTAGAGCTACCCTGCCCTTCTACACACGTCCAGCAGAAGTGTTGTGCGATCCTCGCACGAGTCAGCACTCCCCATGCCCTGACGCCACCCTCCGACATCTTTAATGGCTTCGAATTTCGTCCCAAAGTGCAGATCTGGGATCATGTTGTCAACGATCCGAGTAAAGTTGACGCAATAATACTGTCCTAGGGACCTGCACATAAACCACCCAGTAACGTACAGCCTGGCGGCAGCTTTTCACGTTAAGTTCTTGGCCGATAGGTCCGCCGGCAAGAGCTGAAATAAGCTGTAAAATGCTGCCGTTGGTGTAATCCTAAGTTCCCTGTCCATCAATGATGACATATTTGTGTACACTTTCTATTTCCTTAAGAAATGTTTTCTTCTCATTGCTGTTCTCCCAATGGAACAGTATCGGCCTGACTGTGGCCGTGAAGATCCAATGAGAAAGAGAAGTCGATAAGCTTTACGTGCAATCTTGCATCTTTTTGCATGCCTGGAATGCCACTGAGGCCTTCTTCGCCCTTTCCCCGACATTGAGGCGCCACAATAGCTTACTATCGAATATTATTTCGAGGTGCTTCGAGCTTTATTTGAGCTGTAGGGTCACACCATCCGGCTTGGTTTAAACCAGTTCCAAACCCTGTACTTCATGGTGAAGATTACCAGACCTATTTTTTCCGTGTTGATGCTAAGCCCCACTTCGGTTGCTCAAAGAAGTACCTCCCGTAGTGCATGGCTCATAAGTGTTTAGGTCTGGAATAACTTAACTAGGAAGCAAAACTTGGACTTGGCATCGAATATGCTGTTTCTTATTCTTCTATATAAGATTTGAGATCGACGGAGTGAATATAGACGTCTTCGGTGACTCTTTACTGCGCTAGGGAACAATTGGTAAAAAATGGAACCAAGCTTATTTCTTGGCTGTAAGAATGCATCTGTCTGATGCTAGCAAAGGCTGCGAAAGTCAGATAATTGGAGCATGTGCAACGGGCCATCCTTATTGGGATTATGGGATGCTTAGCACCTCTACCATATGGCGCCCGTCGATACCGTAGCTAAGGCCTCTGCTGAAGTGTTTCAGACTGAGAATTTGGACACTGTACCGTGGCTACCGTAGGCAAGTGTTTGGTGGTGTGTAACATCAAGATGCACACGACAATGTGGAAGATCGACCGATCGATCTCAACATGTTTTCAATATATTTTCAATTGAGATAAGCCGTTTTTGAACTTAGTTCTGAGCTGGAACGTTCTTCAACCAAATTCTGAATTGATTGGACGTTTTCGAACCGGTTGCCAAGATAGGTTGATATTCCACTCCACCTTCGAAATGTATTTATTTTTAATTTTGTAATTTTAATATTCGTCCCTAGAAAAAGATGACCTCAAGTATATATGTAGCTATGTGGATGTCTCTTGGCCTCTCTTCTTCGTTGTTCAACTCCGTTTTGAAAAATTATTTCAAACTAATTTTTATTAATATGTACTATGTATTTCTTATTACATTTCCTCAGGTCAAATTACATGCAACGCCACCCCCACCGCCCGAACAAAACTCTGTACAACGCGAGATTCGGACCACCAAAACAGGTTATATACCCCGGTAAGTGGACAGAATCTGCATAGCTTTCTGATTTACATTTGCCTTACTGAATTCCTCGTTTCTTCTACTCGTAGCTTCTATTTTCCGCATGGCAAACCGCAACCGCAAATCGCAGCGGAACGCACACTGCGTGGCATTTTGTCCGCCTTNAGAAAAACATTCACAAGAATTGGGAAGCTAAATCAAGTGGAAAATTTACATTTTGATTTCGTCCGTACTTAATTGCTAATTCTGTTCACGTGTGCAATAAATTATTATTAGTCTTTATTTTTCATTTTTATGTACCCAAATTTTTGAACAAAAATTGCAAAAATGTAGAGGATGTACTGCAAATAAATATGTAAATATAACAGTAGTACGCAAATTACTGTAAATTTAATAGCTGTAAATTTTTCAATTATATACAATTAAAGTTGTCTAGCACTCAATGAGTTCTACAAAGAATGAACCATTATGAACTGGGAAATTTAAAATTTCAAAGCATTAATTACATTCACTGTCCGGTTTTGATCCTCGGAAAAAACTATATCCACATAGTTCATGGATTTTTATTGTTGTTCTTACTGTATAAAGGGTGGATTAAGTAAGCTGGCAAGCCACTGCGTGGCTCCGTATAGGCCATTAAGGACCATACCGTTACCAGATAAACTACGATAACTTTCGACAGCTAATCACTGGGTATCAAGAGCAACGTTGAAGTAAATCTCAGTCCTCTTAGCAAACTGGAAAACCTTTTTGTACCCTACCATGGCGGTGGCTTCCAGATTGTGCAGAAAGCTGACTCCCAGGAGACTAATCCGGAGTATGGTAAGGGCAGCATACTAGCACAGAGCTTCTCATTGGCCAGAGCCAGTTTAAAGGCCAGTTTAGAGCACCCGCCAGTAGCATAGCGTCCACTCTCTTGAGAAGAAAAGAAACTTCGTGCGCTTTATGTTATATGCTCTGCACATAATCCTAGATACCTTGCAACCTTGCATTTTGTCCACACCATCTACGGACAGGTCGAGGTTCCATTTGATCGCTTGAAAGGAAATTCCTCTATCAGCATAATTTCCGACAGAGCGTATTCTTTGACAGGGCTGTAGGCCTTCCCCTTTCCCACCACTCAGTACAGATATGCCCCCGAACCCAGTACAAATATACATCAGTACAAGTATGTAGCAAATCTAAAGCGGCATTGTCCTTCTCCACACGTCCAGGGGAAGTGTTGTGCGATCCTCGCGCGAATCACTCACACCAGCCTTCGACATCTTTAGTGGCTTCGAAGTTCGTCCCAAAGTGCAGATCTGGGATCATGTAGTCAACCGGTCCGGGTAAAGTTGACGCTATACTACTGTCCTAGGAACCTGCACATAAATCCAATCCAGTAGCATACAGCCTGCCGGCAGTTTTTCACGTTAAGTTCTTGGCCGATAGGTCCGCCGGAAATAGCCGCAATAAGGTGCAAAGTGCTGCCGTTAGTGTAATCCTAAGCTCCCTGTAATGTCCATCAGTGATGAACTATTTCCCTCAAGAAATGTTTTCTTCTCATTGCTGTCCATCAAACCAATACATGGGGGGAACAGTATCGGCCTGACTATGACCGTGAAGATCCAATGAGAAAGAGAAGTCGATAAGTTCTACGTCCACTGAAGGCCTCAGGCCCTCTCCACGATATTGAGGCACCACGATAGCTTACTATCCAGTATTATTTCGAGGTGCTTGGGGTTTTATTTCAGCTGTAGGGTCACCCCTTCCGTCTTGGGTTTAAACCAGTTCCGAACCCTGTACTTCATGGTGAAGATTACCAGACCTGTTTTTTTCCGTGTTGATGCTAAGCCCCACTTCGGTTGCTCAAAGAAGTACCTCCCGTAGTGCATGACTCATAAGTGATTAGGTCTGGAATAACTTAACTAGGAAGCAAAACTTGGACATGACATCGAATATGCTGTTCCTTATTCTTCTATCTAAGATTTGAGGTCGACGGAGTGAAGAAAGAAGTCTTCGGTGGTTCTTTACTGCGCTAGGGAACAATTGTTAAAAAATTGGGCCAAGCTTATTTCTTGGCTATAAGAAAGCATCTGTCTGGTGCTAGCAAAGGCTGCGAAAGCCAGAAAATTGGAACAGGTACCAAAGGCCATCCTTATTGAAATTATGGGATGCTTACGACCTCTTCCACATGGCGCCCGTCGATACCGTAGCTAAGGCCTCTGCTGAAGGGTTTCAGACTGAGAATTTGGACACTGTACCGTGGCTATCGTAGGCAAGTGTTTGGTGGTGCGCAACATCAAGATGCACACGACAATGTGGAAGATCGACCGATCGATCTCAACATGTTTTCAATATATTTTCAATTGAGATAAGCCGTTTTTGAGCTTAAATAGTTCTGAGCTGGAACATCCTTAAACCAAATTCTGAATTGATTGGACGTTTTCGAACCGGCTGCCAAGATAGGTTGATCTTCCACTCAACCGTCGAAATTTATTTATTTTTAATTTTATAATTTTAATATTCGTCCATTGAAAAAGGTGTATGTAGCTGTGTGGATGCCTCTTGGCCTCTCTTCTTCCTTGTTCAATTCCGTTTTGAAAAATTATTTCAAACTAATTAAATAATTATTAATATGTACTATGTATTTCTTATTACATTTCCTCAGGTCAAATTACATGCAACGCCACCCCCACCACCCGAACAAAACTCTGTACAACGCGAGATTCGGACCACCAAAACAGGTTATATACCCCGGTAAGTGTACAGAATCTGCATAGCTTTCTGATTTACATTTGCCTTACTGAATTCCTCGTTTCTTCTACTCGTAGCTTCTATTTTCCGCATGGCAAACCACAACCGCAAATCGCAGCGGAACGCACACTGCGTGGCATTTTGTCCGCCTTCGATTCGTTCCCGAATAATCAGGTGACCAAAGATGAGTTGCCGCGCATTTTAAAAATCTGTGGCCTTCCCTTCTACTGGCGCATGCCGGTAATGATCTTTTGTCAGCAGGGTAACTCGGGATTGGTGGAGCGACAAAGATTCGTGGAATTCTGGAAACAGTAACTAATAACCAATCACTAAGTATCTACACGTACATACTGTCTGATCGACTACCTCTCGTATCTTTACTTAGAATGAACGTCTATTGTCATGATGCCGCCTCGCGTTTTGTCTACATTTTATCACGCGGTCAACGTTTTCGCCAATACATACTGCCCGAGGATTTGGCGCCGCTGGTGCAGGATGTTGTCGATACGCATCCGGGCTTGGCGTTTCTCAAAGAGGCTACCGAGTTTCATTCCAGATATGTGCATACGGTCATTGCGAGAATATTCTACTCGGTAAATAGGTGCTGGTCCGGCAGGATAACTATATCTGAGCTGAAGAAATCCGATTTGTTGGAGGTAATTATATACATACCTAAATTTATATGCATATATATAGAGGCACATGTTTTTCTAATTATCGCTTCCGTTTTAAGGTCCTAACGCTGCTCGAAGAGGAGGACGATATCAATCAAATTATGGCCTTCTTTAGCTACGAACACTTCTATGTTATCTATTGCAAATTCTGGGAACTAGATAAAGATCACGATCTATTAATTAGTCAAGATGATTTGGCACGCCACAGCGATCATGCTTTGTCCACACGCATTGTAGAGCGAATATTTTCGGGTTGTGTGACGCGTAGCGATAACAAGAAAAACCCAGAAGACGAGCCAAAAATGTCCTATACCGATTTTGTGTGGTTTCTGCTTTCCGAGGAAGATAAGCGTACACCCACCGCAATTGAGTATTGGTTCCGATGCATGGATGTCGATGGTGATGGTATGTTGTCCATGTACGAATTGGAGTACTTCTATGAGGAACAACAACAACGCATGGAATCGATTGGTATTGAAACGTTGCCATTTGAGGACTGTTTGTGTCAGGTAAGCGCGCTTGGCTGATTTGTGGTGCGTGTCTACGAGATTCGAATATTAATATTTTTCAGATGCTGGACATGATTAAACCTGCACGTCGTGATTGCATTACACTGGGCGATTTAAAGCGTTGCAGAATGACGCATGTCTTCTTCGACACATTCTTCAATTTGGAGAAATATTTGGACCATGAGCAACGTGATCCATTTGCCTCGCAACGAGACGAATATGTNGTATAAAGGGTGGATTAAGTAAGCTGGCAAGCCACTGCGTGGCTCCGTATAGGCCATTAAGGACCATACCGTTACCAGATAAACTACGATAACTTTCGACAGCTAATCACTGGGTATCAAGAGCAACGTTGAAGTAAATCTCAGTCCTCTTAGCAAACTGGAAAACCTTTTTGTACCCTACCATGGCGGTGGCTTCCAGATTGTGCAGAAAGCTGACTCCCAGGAGACTAATCCGGAGTATGGTAAGGGCAGCATACTAGCACAGAGCTTCTCATTGGCCAGAGCCAGTTTAAAGGCCAGTTTAGAGCACCCGCCAGTAGCATAGCGTCCACTCTCTTGAGAAGAAAAGAAACTTCGTGCGCTTTATGTTATATGCTCTGCACATAATCCTAGATACCTTGCAACCTTGCATTTTGTCCACACCATCTACGGACAGGTCGAGGTTCCATTTGATCGCTTGAAAGGAAATTCCTCTATCAGCATAATTTCCGACAGAGCGTATTCTTTGACAGGGCTGTAGGCCTTCCCCTTTCCCACCACTCAGTACAGATATGCCCCCGAACCCAGTACAAATATACATCAGTACAAGTATGTAGCAAATCTAAAGCGGCATTGTCCTTCTCCACACGTCCAGGGGAAGTGTTGTGCGATCCTCGCGCGAATCACTCACACCAGCCTTCGACATCTTTAGTGGCTTCGAAGTTCGTCCCAAAGTGCAGATCTGGGATCATGTAGTCAACCGGTCCGGGTAAAGTTGACGCTATACTACTGTCCTAGGAACCTGCACATAAATCCAATCCAGTAGCATACAGCCTGCCGGCAGTTTTTCACGTTAAGTTCTTGGCCGATAGGTCCGCCGGAAATAGCCGCAATAAGGTGCAAAGTGCTGCCGTTAGTGTAATCCTAAGCTCCCTGTAATGTCCATCAGTGATGAACTATTTCCCTCAAGAAATGTTTTCTTCTCATTGCTGTCCATCAAACCAATACATGGGGGGAACAGTATCGGCCTGACTATGACCGTGAAGATCCAATGAGAAAGAGAAGTCGATAAGTTCTACGTCCACTGAAGGCCTCAGGCCCTCTCCACGATATTGAGGCACCACGATAGCTTACTATCCAGTATTATTTCGAGGTGCTTGGGGTTTTATTTCAGCTGTAGGGTCACCCCTTCCGTCTTGGGTTTAAACCAGTTCCGAACCCTGTACTTCATGGTGAAGATTACCAGACCTGTTTTTTTCCGTGTTGATGCTAAGCCCCACTTCGGTTGCTCAAAGAAGTACCTCCCGTAGTGCATGACTCATAAGTGATTAGGTCTGGAATAACTTAACTAGGAAGCAAAACTTGGACATGACATCGAATATGCTGTTCCTTATTCTTCTATCTAAGATTTGAGGTCGACGGAGTGAAGAAAGAAGTCTTCGGTGGTTCTTTACTGCGCTAGGGAACAATTGTTAAAAAATTGGGCCAAGCTTATTTCTTGGCTATAAGAAAGCATCTGTCTGGTGCTAGCAAAGGCTGCGAAAGCCAGAAAATTGGAACAGGTACCAAAGGCCATCCTTATTGAAATTATGGGATGCTTACGACCTCTTCCACATGGCGCCCGTCGATACCGTAGCTAAGGCCTCTGCTGAAGGGTTTCAGACTGAGAATTTGGACACTGTACCGTGGCTATCGTAGGCAAGTGTTTGGTGGTGCGCAACATCAAGATGCACACGACAATGTGGAAGATCGACCGATCGATCTCAACATGTTTTCAATATATTTTCAATTGAGATAAGCCGTTTTTGAGCTTAAATAGTTCTGAGCTGGAACATCCTTAAACCAAATTCTGAATTGATTGGACGTTTTCGAACCGGCTGCCAAGATAGGTTGATCTTCCACTCAACCGTCGAAATTTATTTATTTTTAATTTTATAATTTTAATATTCGTCCATTGAAAAAGGTGTATGTAGCTGTGTGGATGCCTCTTGGCCTCTCTTCTTCCTTGTTCAATTCCGTTTTGAAAAATTATTTCAAACTAATTAAATAATTATTAATATGTACTATGTATTTCTTATTACATTTCCTCAGGTCAAATTACATGCAACGCCACCCCCACCACCCGAACAAAACTCTGTACAACGCGAGATTCGGACCACCAAAACAGGTTATATACCCCGGTAAGTGTACAGAATCTGCATAGCTTTCTGATTTACATTTGCCTTACTGAATTCCTCGTTTCTTCTACTCGTAGCTTCTATTTTCCGCATGGCAAACCACAACCGCAAATCGCAGCGGAACGCACACTGCGTGGCATTTTGTCCGCCTTCGATTCGTTCCCGAATAATCAGGTGACCAAAGATGAGTTGCCGCGCATTTTAAAAATCTGTGGCCTTCCCTTCTACTGGCGCATGCCGGTAATGATCTTTTGTCAGCAGGGTAACTCGGGATTGGTGGAGCGACAAAGATTCGTGGAATTCTGGAAACAGTAACTAATAACCAATCACTAAGTATCTACACGTACATACTGTCTGATCGACTACCTCTCGTATCTTTACTTAGAATGAACGTCTATTGTCATGATGCCGCCTCGCGTTTTGTCTACATTTTATCACGCGGTCAACGTTTTCGCCAATACATACTGCCCGAGGATTTGGCGCCGCTGGTGCAGGATGTTGTCGATACGCATCCGGGCTTGGCGTTTCTCAAAGAGGCTACCGAGTTTCATTCCAGATATGTGCATACGGTCATTGCGAGAATATTCTACTCGGTAAATAGGTGCTGGTCCGGCAGGATAACTATATCTGAGCTGAAGAAATCCGATTTGTTGGAGGTAATTATATACATACCTAAATTTATATGCATATATATAGAGGCACATGTTTTTCTAATTATCGCTTCCGTTTTAAGGTCCTAACGCTGCTCGAAGAGGAGGACGATATCAATCAAATTATGGCCTTCTTTAGCTACGAACACTTCTATGTTATCTATTGCAAATTCTGGGAACTAGATAAAGATCACGATCTATTAATTAGTCAAGATGATTTGGCACGCCACAGCGATCATGCTTTGTCCACACGCATTGTAGAGCGAATATTTTCGGGTTGTGTGACGCGTAGCGATAACAAGAAAAACCCAGAAGACGAGCCAAAAATGTCCTATACCGATTTTGTGTGGTTTCTGCTTTCCGAGGAAGATAAGCGTACACCCACCGCAATTGAGTATTGGTTCCGATGCATGGATGTCGATGGTGATGGTATGTTGTCCATGTACGAATTGGAGTACTTCTATGAGGAACAACAACAACGCATGGAATCGATTGGTATTGAAACGTTGCCATTTGAGGACTGTTTGTGTCAGGTAAGCGCGCTTGGCTGATTTGTGGTGCGTGTCTACGAGATTCGAATATTAATATTTTTCAGATGCTGGACATGATTAAACCTGCACGTCGTGATTGCATTACACTGGGCGATTTAAAGCGTTGCAGAATGACGCATGTCTTCTTCGACACATTCTTCAATTTGGAGAAATATTTGGACCATGAGCAACGTGATCCATTTGCCTCGCAACGAGACGAATATGTGAGTACACAAGCCGTGGTTAAGCTTCGACGTATTTTTTTTAATAATTAAATACGAGTAGTACATACATATTTCTCAAACGAACATGATATAGCGATATACACACTACGAAAAATGTTGGAAGTTTTGGTAAAACAAAAACTTTTCTGTATCATGTCCAATTACGTCACTCCGCGTCACAGACACTTGGTATAGATCTTGCTGAGATGGTTGTAAGTATCGGGTGTCGGCATTCACTAAGCGAAAGCTGACGAGTTATGGCTTGCCTCTCGATGAAGTCCGTTTTGAGTCTGTCTACAGTCCATCTGGTTCAAGGAATGGCGTTCCTATGGCCATATCTGGGTCCTTCAGATCCATAAGNAAGTACACAAGCTGTGATTAAGCTTCGACGTATTTTTTTCAATAATTAAATACGAGTAGTACATATATATTTCTCAAACGAACATGAAATAGCGATATACACACTACGAAAAATGTTGGAAGTTTTGGTAAAAAAAAAACTTTTCTGCATCATGTCCAATTACGTCACTCCGCGTCACAGACACTTAGTATAGATCTTGCTGAGATGGTTGTAAGTATCGGGTGTCGGCATTCACTAAGCGAAAGCTGACGAGTTATGGCTTGCCTCTCGATGAATTCCGTTTAGAGTCTGTCTACAGTCCATCTGGAATCAAGGAATGGCGTTCCTATGGCCATATCTGGGTCCTTCAGATCCATAAGATGGCTTTTGACGTGCCTGGGAAGGAACTTAATTTCAAATAAGCGGATGCGATGGCGTTGTAACAATAACTGCTTGCACAACCACAACTGCTTGCACAATTCAACTTAAAGAATTAGGGCCTCCCCGGGTAACTGCATTGCAAAATGTCACCCCTTAGGATAATAGTGTAAGGTTGCCACTTATTTTCGTTTCTGCACAATTTATCTAAAACATCGCAAAATGGATATCAAATGAAAGATATTGTTGAGAATATTGGTCAGAAAATGTTTTCCCTCAGGGTAACCACGCTTCTGGGTAATACAATTTTTTATGTTGTTAATTTTAATCACCATTTTTTTATGTATACACAGTACATATACGCTCAAGATATGTATGTAGCATTTATTCCAGCGTTTTTCGGAATAGGATTGCCACCTAAATTTTAGAGTAAGAAATTTACTTAATAGATAACGAAATCCAAATTTTTTACGTTACGATGTCACGATGCCTCACCAGTGCTCAACTGATTAATTCTATCTTGACGTTGTTGGAAAGTGCCCTTAACGGCAATGAAGAATAGCTAGCGGGTTTTCCCAATATCCGAGTAATTTTTTAATAATATAGGCCGCTTTTTTGAGAGTGCTCTTGATCGATCGGTCTTACATTTACTATTTGAAATTGTGTTTGGAACCCGAAATGTTAGCAAAAAATCTTAATAAAGAACCACTATCATTCAAAATAGGTGAAAGGTAATGTTTCAAGTTCCGGGTTACTAAAAGCAGGGAAGAAAACATAGACTATAGAAAAAATAGAATTCACTAAATCAGGGGAAATTTAGCAATTTCCAAAAAAAAAAACAAAATCGTTCATTGCTATTGTAGTTAACCTTACTAAGACTTTTACGTATTTTTCTTTCACAGTCTTCTGATTGGGATCNCAAAAGCAGGGAAGAAAACATAGACTATAGAAAAAATAGAATTCACTAAATCAGGGGAAATTTAGCAATTTCCAAAAAAAAAAAAAAAAAAATCGTTCATTGCTATTGTAGTTAATCTTACTAAGACTTTTACGTATTTTTCTTTCACAGTCTTCTGATTGGGATCGTTTTGCGGCGCAAGAGTACGAACTGCTCATCTCTGAAGAGAACAATTAAATGCATACAGATAAGATCCGAAGATACATACATATCTTTCAACAATGAAAATATTAAGCGCAAACTTTTTATACAACAAAACTAAAAAAAAACAAAATGTTCAACAAGGAAGCGGCGAATGCACCGATTTTTCTAGTACACATAAAAAAAATTTAAAAAATATTTACACATATTTTTAATATGCATAATTATTTATATACAAGTTATTAGTGAGTGCCAGTAAAATTATTAGAAACAACCAAAGCGATAAGGCCGAATGAAACCTATATCAACACACACTAACAAACGCACCAACACATACCAAAATACAGTGTTATGAGCTGAAACAAGACAGCGCGCAATCAACGTTGGGACGGGGCGGTGAAAAGCTATCAATTACTCGAATAGCCATATATGAAGAACGCTTAGCGATTGAAAATCTAGTCAAATACTCATTATTTACACATTTCGCAAACACAACAGTCAGTCAATAGAAGGAGAGCAGGCAGCTCAAAATGAAGTAAATTAAATTGTGAACGCAGTCGAATTAACATGTAACATGCCAAAATTTGTGGTAACAACAATGTGCAATAAAATATGATGCCTGAACAAATGCATTGGCACATAGGTACATAGTATATACATACAAACATCAACAAACATCCAAAGAAAATATTATATTAATTAGTCCCATAACGTTTTTGTTGTTGACTTAATTAACTTCTTTATTTACATTTGAATTGGTTTAATTTTTATGCATTGATTTTGATTTATTTGAATTATTTATTATAATATATATACGTATTATATAAAATACATTATTATTTTAAAATAAAACTTGTCACTACATTTTATTATTTAATTCTATAAAAATTCTTTTTCTCTAAACTTGCTATTTTTTTTTTGTTTGGTTCTTTACTTGTAGTAGTTTTTATTGTTGGTTACATGTCTCAGAAACAGTTCAAGTTCACCGTTATTTGTAAAGATATATTTCTACAATGTACATATAGTATTTTGCAATTTTTTCCAAAGATTTTTTATATCTTTCGTCTTCACTTTTAATTACACCCACAAAAATTGCTTAAAGTTGTAAATTTTCGAATTTCGCATTCAACGTACATACATTGCGGTAAACAACCTCGCCTTGGTCTGGCCTTTCTTCGTTTCTTTAACTTATAACATTTTCGCGTAATTCACATTTTGCAGTTCCTATTCACACATACGCTGTGCAGTGAAATATTCATGAACTTTTCTTTTTTGGGTTTATTGCAAAATATAAACTAAAAATATACATAAGTTCTCATTTATTAACTGATGTGTAATAGTATAATGGATAATTGTTTTTTTATTGTTATTTTAATATCTAAAAGTTTTCGCTTGTGATTTTTACTTAGATTTTCTTGTAGTTTTCGTTTTTCAAGAGCAAATAACGTAAAATACAAACAGTACTTTGTAGGAGTTGTGTAGGTCTTGATGTTGTTGATGTTGTTGTTGTTTTTGTTGTAGTGAAAGGAGGACTAACTCAACGCCATAACGCAACGCTTCAGTTTCTAATTCGAAAATATTGGTTCGATGAAAGGCAGACAGATATACAATTGAATTTAATAATAGCAACACTCAAGCAATGCAATGCCTGCAACATGTTGCCGCAACATTATTGCCGTCATGCTGACTTAGCAACAACTGTAGCATGTGCTGTACTGCGCCATTCTATTGCGTTATGCGTACTTTGGCGCTTTCGCTATCCTCATAGTTTTTACCCTCACTCTCGTTTTCATCAGCTGTACTCTCATCGCTATTATCCTTTCGTACGTACACTGGCTGAGCATCGCCCTTTACACAGTCCGCGGTTATATGTACACCGGTGATATCGGAACCAGGCACCAAAAACATTGGATCGAGCAGCAATTGTTCCTAATCAGGCGATAAATGGATATTAAGAGAATGTGTATGTTTGAATATTATTAGACATCACAATTACCATTATTGAACGCAGACCACGCGCACCGGTATGACGCTCCATCGCCATGGCGGCTATCGATTCGATAGCATCACGATCGAACGTTAACTCCACCTTATCCATGCCAATTAGCGCCTTGTATTGCGGAATTAAAGCATTCTTCGGTTCGGTTAGAATGCGCACCAGCATGCTCACATTGAGACTGTGGAAGGGCACAATGACGGGGAAGCGTCC
>NW_016161501.1:0-31781 GCF_001687245.7 Rhagoletis zephyria
ATTCTAGTATATTTCGACAATATCATGATGCAAAAAAGAATACAATAATACAATTTTTTGAAGTTTCATAAATTGTGAGTATTATCACGGCCTTACCACTTTGATAACATTACAACAATAAATCGGAGTACTTTCTTTCCCATATTTATACCAATGTAATAATATTTCAAATCAAAAACCATTGTCAGTGCTTGGTATTTCTTTACTTACATAGCTCGCACTATTTTTATTAAAAATGTATAAAATATAGGGTAGACTTCTTTGTAATTGTCCTTTTTATTTTATCATAAAAACCACGCGCGCATTATGCTGTTATTTTTTCGTTTTCTTATTTTGAATGCAATCTTGCGATCTAAAATCTAGTTCTAAAGAATGTTCTTCCCACATAAAACCTTTTTATATTTTGGTTCAAATTTGCTTTTAAATTTCTCATCAGATTTTACTAAAAATTAGGCTTTGTGATTAGCGTATCGCCATTAGCTTTCACAAATTTTGAATTTGAAGTTTCTAATGTATGCAAAAAACCTGAAGTCGGCTTGAACACACCGCCCTCCGATAAACAATTAACATATTTTCATATGAAGTACAAAGCAGCGTATCAACAAAATGCAAAACTGCGTATGTGAGGTTGCATAAATTATTTTCTAGAGAGTAAACAATCTCATATTTCAAAATCATACTCTTTTTTGCAAAGCAATCGCATTTCTGTTTAGTATAATTCAGGACGAAATAGGGCTTGAGCCAAGAGCTTGTGTGAGCAAATCCAATTTTTGGAAAAAAAATGTCGGTTACGCGGTTTCGCAGAACGACGATCCGCGGTTTTTTACTTTAAACGACTATATGTAAGTAAAATTTTGATCACTTTCCTCTTTCGTTCTGAAACCTAGGCGTCAACCTCATTTTCGAACTTGTGTAGCCGGCATAATTTTCAAGTCCATCATATTCCGTATCTTTGAATGAACTGATAAAATCTTCTGTTTTAAAAAAAAGGCGTGAGTACTAGGTACTCATGAAATTTGATGTGTAAACATATGCGAACGGCAAAGCATAAAAGTACGTTTACATATAAATATAATCTCAATCAAAGCTCGTTAGCTGTCAAATTGGTTGTGCTTGTTATTCACACAACTCGAGGAAAAGTTAAACTTCNACATAGGTACAAAGCCGTATGCATGTGCGGAGTTTAAATAATCGGATGTAATAATCAATTGTAGCGCATTTCCTCTTACTATGCATATTCCTAAATGTATGCAACCATTTGGTAAGCAAACACAGGGTGCTTCTAATCAAAATAAGAATTGTATGCTGACACACACATGCCCTTCGAAATTTTGTGCTGGGATATGCGTTACAGCTTCGCAAATTTTACCCCTACCGAAACCAAAGATGTATACACATCAAAAATATTTCTTCTAGTGATCAGGTAGCATGAATTTGATGAAATGTCATAATATTATTAAAAGTCAAATGGTAAACAAAAACAACGAATGTCATCAAATGGAACTACCTTCTTTTTTATGTCATGGACAATATCGTTGTCTCTGTGGGTAAAAACCAATATATTTTTCTGTTCAATATTGGAGGGGGTGTGAAACAAAATGGATGACTTATTGTTAGTATGAAAACTAGAAACACAGTTATCAACTTATTGAGCATTTTACCTCTTCTCTTTCAAAAACAAAAGGAGAAATGTTCGGTTATTTGTTCAATGGTTTTGGGGTGGCAAGCGGAGACAGACCCATTAAAAAATTGGGTAAGATTAGAATTTTGACAGAGAAAATGTAAGTCCAACTCCGGCTACGCTGCCACACTACCACAGTATTTATTAATAATTTGTATCTGAAATTTAGAAATCTTTATTTTAGACTAACGTGTAATTGTTTGACCTTGCGTGAGTGTCAAAATTTTTTGCTTTGGGTTAAGAATTTGGACACATTAACCCAAAATTATTGTACAAGTAACCGAGCTGTACCCAACAATATACCTTTTGCTTGTTCAAATTTCGATTCTAAGAACAAAATGTTTGTAAATAACCAAAAAATTAATAACAAAGGGAGCAGGTTTTAGATATTGGCTATGGCGACGAAAAAGTGACAATGAAACTACCATCTTTTTTGTATCATGTTTAAATAATATTAAAAAATAAATTAATAACCAAACACCGAATGGATGAAATCGAAAACGAAGGAAACGTAATAGGTGAGAGTTAAAAAACAAAATGCATTGCTTGGTTACTTTAATTTTTCAATTTTGCAAACAAATAGGTTATGATGAAAGTAGCCACATGTCTTTTTTAGAAAGCAGTGAGGCTGATTTGTCAACAAATGTTTTAAATACTCGAATACGCAGTGAGAATGAAGAAGACAAATCAGCTCAACATAAAGCTCTCCATTTTGACAGTGATAACTCGGTTCAAAAGCCCGACTATGAAGCTTCAATTTCCGATGAGGATGGGGATAGTACTGATATAGAAAATCGCGACCTACTAAGCGAAGCCCCGACTAAGTCACAAAGAGCTTATTCGCGGAAAATTGCATTCACAAGGCGAAATCAGGGAAAAGCATACGTAAATGTCAAAGGTGATNTTCACATTCACAAGGCGAAATCAGGGAAAAGCATACGTAAATGTCAAAGGTGATGTTGTGCCGGAAAGAAAATTTAGATCTCTTGTACTTGAGTCTCGCACGAAGTGCAACGCACTGGTACCGATTGCATTCCAAAGAAGTATTTTTCAGAAATATTGGTCCTTGGGTACGTACAATCAGAGAATTTTGGTCATTGGTTCCTTAATTTAAATCAACAACAAAAAAAACAAAATTTGGAAAAGCACCCTGAAAGGCCCTGTGACCGAAAATTTCAAGCTGCTTATTATGTGGAGAATGAAGGCCAAAGAGTTTAGGTATGAACGCTTCCCAAAATACGAAAGTCATTATACCAGGAGAGATACAAGTCGCAAATACTTACATGCCGATACATCCTTGGCTCAAATGTACAATTTGTATTGCGATAAATACAAATCCGATGCAGTAAGCATCTCCTCATACAGTAGTATTTTCAAAAGTAACCAGGTCATTTATCTTCTCATATAATTATTTAATTTAGTAATATTTTACAGCCATGAATATAAAATTTAAGAAGCCTAAACTGAATACTTGTTCTACATGCGAGAAATTCAGTGCTAAAATTGATATTGCGAAACAGGAAGCCGATAATACTCTACTACGTGACTTAGAAAATGAGTTTTCAGCTCATCAAAGTAAAGCAGATTTAGCATATCAGTCTAAAAGGAATGATAAAGCCTCCGCTTCCAATGAGTCCACAGTTAAAATCTATACTGTTGATCTATACTTTTGATTTGGACATATAATTTAACTATTCACGACTGCACAACTGGTACCCCAGATTGCTATATGTGGCATGAGGCACTATCAGCCCGTGGCGGCAACCAAATCGCATCGTGCTTGTTCAAGTATGTAAACAGTCTTACACAAGTTAATCAAGCAATCTTTTACAGCGATTCTTGTATGGAACAAAATTAGAATTCATTTGTATGTGACATGTTCATACTGGCTCTTGAAGTTAACACGATGAATAGTTTCTATAATCACAAATTTTTAGAACCTGGACACACGCACATGGAATGTGATGTGGATCACTCTGTAATAGAAAGAAAATAATGTAAAAAAATATATTTTTTAAAAACAAACTTTTATTTAACCTGTACAATCAAAGGAATAAAATGAAGTAGTGTAACAAATGATTTTTTAGCAGGAAAATTTTGTCAAAACTGCACTAAAATGAATAAAATAAAATAAGTTAAGGTCTCGTTAAAGTTACTAAAAGCCATTTAGTGAAAGGAATTATTCAAACTCTAATGAAAGTTACTAACAATTTGTACTAATTTATGTACTTCGTTCTTAAAAAAGCTGGTCGCGCGAATAGCAAACCGGCATTTCAATATCTACATACATACATACCTAACCAATTATGCGTGTACGCTGAATTCGCCGACAAGCTTTTTTAAAAACGAAGTAAATTAGTACAAATTGTTAGTAATTTTCATTAGAGTTTGAATAACTCCTTTCACTAAATGGCTTTTAGTAACTTTAACGAGACCTTAACTTATTTTATTATATTCATTTTAGTGCAAGCGTTGTATATTAAAAAGTGTTATTTTATTTTATGTATAAAATTTTGCAATAGATATTAAAATAATTCAACTTGCAATGAAAGAGAACAGAAGACTTGTCAAGCAAAATGTTGTTTGCTTACGTTTTGTATAAACACACATAACTACATATAGCAGCAGTTAATTTTATTTAAAGAAATGGCGCGTCGTCCATTTCCACTGTAGCATGGCATATATTCAGGCGCAATATTTAACTTCCTCTGGCGGGGCGACATCTGGAGTCTTCTAGTTGTATCTCCTTGATATGATACCTACAACGAGGTTCATATCTAGACTAGGAATAGCTTAGCTACACTACCGCCGCGGCGCGCCGGCAGCTTTAACAATTTTATAGTGGTTTTACGTTCTTTGGCAAATTACGCTCAGTTAGCCATAAATCTTACTATTTTTTGACCGCCTTTGAATCAAGACCCCTGGACCATATGGGGAATTCATTTACATTTTAAATTGCGCTGTCATCGTGTTTGGAACTATGCTGAAAATTTCAAGTCTCTAACTTGTCGGGAAGTCTGTTTAGAATCGATTGGAAATTTCCGCGATTTGCGCTTATAGCTTAAAAAAGAAGAGAACTGATGCTCAAATACATAATCCACGCGACCTGTCTGTGCCAACTGAAGATGTTAAAATCAGCTTAAAAAAGAAAAAGGATCTCATTGATTTATTACCATTTGTGAATCCATGTTTTCATCCTTTTTATAAAAGTTTGTTAACAGATAACTATATAGATATACATCCTGACTTAGTCGAATGATTTAGGTTAATATATGTATTCTATTTATGTTTACATCTTACATGTTTTTTTCTCATTATAAATGCTACATGATTAAATTCTATGAAAATGAAATTAAGTTTAAAATAATGAATTTATAAAACTACTTGCTTTTTAAATAAACTACTACTTAGCTAAAGTGATCTAACTCGTGGTATTGGTAAATTTAAATATACAATAGTTGCTTAACTTAATATACATAACTAGGCAACAAACAAAACATTCATTTGCAATAAAAGCCTAAGTCATCATAGTCATTCCAATCTCATATTTTACGTTTGCTATACGTATTTTTATTTATTTTCATTAAATAACTCCTAAACAAAGGTAAGTTTCATTATGATTTTTGGCCTAAGCATTGTGCAGGTAGACATCTTCGATTTACATTGCATTTTTCCCAAAACACTTTTTTTTTATTTTACTTTTTTCAAAAAAGCTGTATGTAAAAAGTTATTTATCTCGAAAGTATAGTTTACGACTTAGGCCAGTAGATGCTCAAGGTGGCGCCCGCGTTTTTGTTTAGATTTAGGCCACCAGGCCGGTGTCGCATACATATGTAACAACGGGTTTTACTACCGTTTTCAAAGACCAATGCGTTAGTTTGGGTAAAATTCCTTAAGTCTTACCATGAAGTCTCTGACAGGCATAAAACGCCCTTTTAGCGTTGTTGGTAGAATTCGAAAGATGTGAGTTTCTACTGAGCCTTTTGTCCAGAGTTGTAGCTCAGTTATGCATACTTAACGTTGCATAAGAGTTGTCACATATGGAATCTATTAAATGGGCTTTGCGTATAAGCGGTTGCCCAACGCATAGCACTTCACACGTGGAATTCTGTTGGGTTTTGATTTTTACGTAAAAATGGTATAGCATAACAGTGCAAAGTATGCATAACTGGGTTATTACTCCTAGATACTTCGCCTCTTCTGAGAACTCAGTTTATGTCCCTGCCAAGGTGGGTGTTGTGCCTCCGTGTTCCTTACCTGTAAGATTGTACACAGGACACTATATTTTGTACTGGGGGCTCCTTAGGCCGCCCGCAGTCCGGGCAGAGCTAACAACTATTCACTAAGTGCACTTAGCTTCCTGCGCACTGATCCGGAGAGCTGTAGCTATTGTTGCACCTCCGTGTTCCTAGTAGGCTTTTCGTACGCCTGAGCAGGATTCGCTTAATAATTTAAGTTGGAAAACTACACTATGTTGAACTAAGAGTTTTACAAATCACCCGCGTCCACTACATTCGGATTTAAATTAAACTCAAGCTAATATTTTTAGATTTAATTAATATTTGCTTTATTTGCTTTTTAAATTGCTGCGCGCGACCGCTTGGTTTCTAAGTCTGATTCGAATTGAATTTACATTCGTTTTATTTTACTACTGGTAGGTATATGTGGAACGTAGGCTCGCTTGTATATGAGATATGCCCACATTACAGTAGGGCCAATTAAGGTGCTGCCGTATAGCGAGTAGTGCCCTTACATCACCCTCCTTGAGAAAAGGCTCTTGCAAGGTGATCAGACTTGCAAGAATCTTTTGCTCTACGGGCAATGAAAAATTGATAAGGAAGAACTAGATATTTATTACGAATATTATAAGTTTAATTACTTCCCCCTTTAACTCGTTCGTCCCTATCAATTTGTAGATATGATACTAAGTTTAAAAAAATGTGTTCCACTTGAAATAACTAACTATTATTTTATTCTAATTAACTATTGAATTAGTTTAATTTATTACTTATGAATGTAAATAAACAAGTATATATTAGGTTAACAGTTTCTATTATGTTTCCCTTTTTCTCTTTTTTTAATGTATTCCTAATTTAGTATATTACTTATTTCCTGCTAGCACGTTGCTTACATATGTGTATAAATTTTTGCATTTTGTTTTATTTTTTTTTTTCCTTTTTTTTACATTAAAATAGCAAAGTAATTATGCATGTATATATTTATATGTTTTTATTTTTGTTTTGGCTTCAATTTCGACAACTTATATACATATCTATTTTATTTGGAAAATTGTGTTCAGGTTTGAATTTAATAATAAATATGTATGGTTTTTAAATTGGGAATTCTGTTTCATAAGGGAAAAAATGATTTTTATAGTGTTACATATATATGTATATGTTGAAACTTTTTCTTTTATGTTTTCTTATTTTGTTTCCCAAAATGATATTTTATAAACACATAAATTTAAATTCAGTCGTTTAATATTGAAGCGTACCCAACAAGCAAAATAAACTTAAAGAAAGTTTTTTTTAAGTTTTCAATTATAAACATTAAGCTTACAAAACGTTGATTTTTTGTTTATAAAACGCTTGAAAGTAAGCGTAATATAATCGAAAAGGAACATTGGTTATAAGCGTAGAAATATAAACTTGTAATAAATGTTCAAAAGAAAGCTTTTTATAAGCGTAAAAGTGTAAACTTATAATAAAGGTTCAAAAAAAGTTGTTTATAAGCGTATGAATATAAACTGACTAAAAATTTTCAAAACAAAGCTAGTTATAAACATTTTTATAACCCTTTATTTAAAGATATTTCATTAAAAACTCATACATAGATTGCTTAACATCTAGAAACTAAACGAAATGCGAATTTTCGGCGGACTCATCTACAGTCGCGAAAATATAAATAGGGAATAGACATTTTAGCATACAAATTCACAATAACACATACAAATTAAGCATAAAAAAGTTAATTATTACATCTTGTTGCGTGCTTTCAATTACTTGCGGTTATTGGCAAATTGGAAAAGCGACATCGATGCAGCTATATATTCCGCTTCATCGCCGCCATTCTCATTGATGAACTTTTCTGAAAAAAATTTAATACATTTTTAATTGAATGTTAAACTAAGAAAGGATAAGGAGAACTCATCATTTGAAGACTCGAATGCTCCACCGATTAGCGCAGCGGGTCCTGGATTGGATTATTTTATACCGCATCGGTTTTATTTAATTTTTTCTTTTAACAATATATTTTAAAAAACGTAAACACGTAAAATAAACATTCGCTCTAAAAACTTATTAAAGGTTTATTTGAAAAAACTTTTAATAAGCTTAATATTAAAAATGCTTATTTAACGCTTATTATAGCAAACTTACTTTAAGTTATTTTTAAAAACATTTACTGAAATGCTTGTTGGGGTTATAAATAACTATGTTAGCATTGTATAAGTGACGTGAAAAATTCATTAGTAAACTAGTAAAATTTGAAATTTTCTTAATATACAGAAATTCATATGTAATTGCAAATTTGGAAAAACTAATGTATGTGACTTTTCGTATTCGGGTTTTGTGAACCGTTTTTGCTTTTCTTTTTCCTTCATCGAAAATAGTCATATTAACACCATCTACTTTTGTCACAACGTAAGGACCCTGGTATATATTTTCATACTTGATTCTGGGTTCTTTTTGTACTAGAACGCGGTCGTTTACTTGTATTTGTACTGGACGAGAGTGGCTATCGTATACATTTTTACTACGGGCTTTATGTTTATTAACTAATTCTTTGGCTATTGAGTGTGATTTTTGCATACGGTATTTAACCTCTTTCGCATAGTTTATATCCGGTCTATCTCTCCGGCTCGCAATTTTTGCGGTAAAGTTGCTTTTTTGCCGAAAACTGGTTCGAAAGGAGTAAATTGGTTATCAAATACAGTATAAGGAGTTGTATTATGTAAAAAGCTGAAATTTTTCAAATAAGTGTCCCAGTCAGAAAACGTTTCGCTCAGATATGGACGTAAATATTCGTTGAAAATTCTATGGTTCCGTTCAATCGTTCCAACGGTTTCGTGATGGTGTGCTGTTGAAAAGTTGTGTTTTATATTTAAAAGTTTTGTAAGTTCTGAAAAAATTTCATTCTTATATTCAGTTCCTAAATCAGTCCTAATAAAATTCATAGTGCCGTATATTAATAAATAGCCGAAGCCACAGTTCTGGCACTTTTGTCTGGTATCGCGATAGTTACTAAATATTTTGTGAGATCGCAGATTATGGTGACTGCGAACTTGTTACCATATCGTGTTTCTGGCAAAGGGCCTATCGTGTCAATAATTACTTCTTCAAAAGGTTTACTAGGTGTTGGGGTTAGAACAAGATTTTCTCTGTTTTTGGGTTTAACTTTGTTCAATAAACATTTCTCACAACTTTTTACTTACGAATTTTGATATGTCACGGGTCATGTTTTTCCAGAAGTATTTAGAACGAATTTTTGCATACATTCTTTTGAGTCCGTAATGTCCTCCACTTATTTGGTCGTTATGGTATATTATCACAAGTTGGTGTTTCTTTTCGTGTCGTAATGTCTTTAGAATTTTATTTCTACGGTCCTTTAAATTTGCTATTGAAAAATATTTGAAAAATAAATCATGCTTAGGCCATTCTAACTTCTTAATGTTACGATTGCTGGCTTCGACTTCAAGCCGCGAAAGTAACTCATCGAAATTCGTTTTTTCGTTAACAATCGTAAAATTAAGTAACTCAAGTTTTTTGT
The DNA here is from genome assembly GCF_001687245.7 of Rhagoletis zephyria. NCBI lineage: Eukaryota > Metazoa > Arthropoda > Insecta > Diptera > Tephritidae > Rhagoletis > Rhagoletis zephyria. The sequence goes on from NW_016161501.1 coordinate 9,449, forward strand.
GTTTTAAATGTGCACATATTTGAAAATTTTAAAAATTATTTTTTTACCATATATAATATTTGTTTTCACCCGGTTTTTTTTTTTTGAGTAATTATATGAAAATTTGTCGTAAACCTGTAACGTTATATTGTCATTGCATTCACTATCGTACTCTAATTGTGTTTGTTTCGCCATCGATCGTATTTCTACCGCTAAAACTTGTTTAGTAGTCTTTTAGTTCGTTCATTGTAATCCGTGATAATGCGTCCGCACCGACATTTGTTTTGCCTTTTATGTACTCAATTGTAAAGTCGTACTCTGACAGTTCTAGGCGTAATTTGGTATCGCGACTTTTTCATTGCCTACCCAGAAGGAAATACAATTGCTTGCATAGCTATTAATGCATTTGTTACTTTTTAAAAAATCTTTACCCAATATACTGTCAGATAGTATGTTAAAGTCATCGTTTACTACATGTAAAGTATGTTTAANTGCATTTGTTACTTTTTAAAAAATCTTTACCCAATATACCGTCAGATAGTATGTTAAAGTCATCGTTTACTACATGTAAAGTATGTTTAATGCAAAAATCAGTAAAAGTCAAGTTTACGGTAATCGAACCTAAGGTGGAAACAGTATTGGAAGTGACACCGGTAATGTTAATTATATCGCTCCTATTTATAGAAAAATGTTTATCAATGCTAGAATTTTTTATTAGAGAAATGTCGGCTTACGTGTCGACTAAAAACGTACAACATTTGGTTGACCCTTTAATTTTCAATTCGATATAGTAATTCAAATTTAAGCAATAAATGCCCTTTGTTAAAAAGGATTCATCTAATTGTCCAAGTCTTCCGCCCTCAGTGTTCGCTCCTGAGGGGCTTGGGCGTTTAAAGTGCATACATTAGCATTACTGCGTGAATTTGAACGTCTATTGTTGTTATTAGTGTTGTTATTACGATTTCTATTATTTGAATTCCGATTATTGGAATCAAAGTTATTACTGTTGCCCCTAGCACCGTTGTTGTATATACTATTGTTACTGTTATTACTGTACCTACTGAAGTTAGCATTGTTTTGTCTGAAATTACTATTGTTGTACCTATTAAAATTGTGAGCTCTGAAACTACCTCTAAAATTATTTGGCCTAATTACTCGGGATCGAAACGCTAACACTTGACGCTCTTTTACTTGATTATTTTGTTCGACTATCATTTTTGCCACTACGTCTTTTGAATCACAGAAGGTAGTTGACAATAAAATTGATTTGACCAAATCCGACCGAGTATTAAGTCTACAAACGTTAACTGTTTGCTCGACTGCCATTTCATGGGCTTTAGATTGTGTCATACCTTCAATGATCAAAGAACGCTCTAATGCATCCGAAAGCTCCTCGACACGCTAAGCAAATTCCGTATAATTGTTATTTGTGACATGTAAAGATGCAGTTTTCCACAACCTTCGAGTTTTCTGGATTTATTCTATTTCTCAACGCATCTTTGATTTGTCTAACTGAATTAACCTCGGTTGGAATTGCTTCACGTGCCTTGCCTTCGAGCTTCAATTTCAAAAATGATATAAAAGTTGTATTTAAATTTTCGTCTGCAAAATCTTCAATTAAATTAATTTTGTCGATAAAATGATTCAAGTGCTAGCGGATCACCGTTGTAATTTTCCCAAATGATTGAGGCACAAAGACTAATAAAGGATTTCCTCTGTTCAGTGGTAGCCATGTTTAAAAATTCTCGAAAAACTGTAGAAATATCTGGTGAACTGGTAGCTGTTGACGGATCGTCGGATACAGTTAGCAAATCTTTAAATGATGGGAGTGAGGTACTTCTTTTAAGACTGATTTGTACCAAAGCTTCTGACTTGGCGTCACTAAACTCTTCTTCTGACTCAGAGTCAGCTAAGTCTGATGGACAAATTAGCTATAAGCTATCAGGTGGAATTCTAACGCGACAATTCAGTTTATTAAAGCACTTTGCTAACTGTTCCTTGCAAAGGGCTAACTTACCCTGCACTTCCTTGAGATTACAGGTATGGGCCGAACTATTACCAATAACTGGTAGTAAAATATTGTTGTAAGCTGTAATAAGCGAATATTTGTACTCGTTTAGTTTTTTCGAATTCGTAGACAACGGTCTATTTCGTAAAATGCGCTTAGTAATCTTATCAAAACCTGCTTTATTTGCTTTAAATTGTTTATCGAATCCGCTCATAACCGGCTAATCTCAAAGAAGTGGCGGTTCAAAACTTGCAATAACATGCTATCGTTCACCATGTTCAAATAGAAATATTAAAAAGAAATCGACTTGAGAAAAACGTTTATGTTTTCCAGTAGTCATCGGCTGAAAATTTGCATGCAAGAAAATGGTNTAAATATTAAAAAGAAATCGACTTGAGAAAAACGCTTATGTTTTCCAGTAGTCATCGGCTGAAAATTTGCATGCAAGAAAATGGTATTGGATATGAAAGAGGAAACGGAGGTTATAACATGCAATTTAAAAATAGCTGGTGTTGTTTTAGGTGTCTGGTTTTAATATGGGAATTTTTCGAAGCGGTATCTATAAAATAAGCTGATCGTTATGTAAAGATATATAATATACATTATACAACTTATAAGTTGTTAAAAACTTAAAATATTTAATTGTGGGGAAAAAATCATTTAGTTATAGAATAGGACGAGTCAATCGCGTCACTTAAAATGAGGAAAATTCAAGTTATCAAAATATTGTATGGATGAGTTAAACACGTCACTTAAAGCTAGGAAAATTCAAGTTGGATCACTTAAGGCTAATTACGAAAATGGGTTACTTAGGAACTAATATTTGAAATTTGCGTGATAATATAATATGAGATAATCTAGTGTGTCGCTTACAAACTATTAATGATTTGCAAAAATGGATTACTTAGGAACTAATATTTGAAATTAGCATGATAATATAATCAAATAAAACACCTTTTTGAGGTAAAATTTTCGAGTGACGAAAGCTGAACTAGAAACACAAAATTTATGAAATCAATTTCGTGACGAAAATTATACGCATTTTTTAGCTGCCTTTGAAACGTCTTGAAAATCTTTTTTTATTCATACGAATCGTTGCAAAAGTTCTGTTTTTTATTTTTTGTTTCTAGCAATAAACGGAATTTCGCAACGTTCTGAATAAATAAAAAAAGATTTTCCGTACGTTTCAAAGGCAGGTAAAAAATGCGTATAATTTTCGTCACGAAATTGATGTCATAAATTTTATGTTTCTAGTTCAGCTTTCGTCACTCGAAAATTTTACCTCAAAGAGGTGTTTTATTTGATATCAATTATTTTGGAGTAGCAAATTTAAAATCGACGAAAATTCATAACAATAATTAAATGTTTTATTTATCTCAAATAAATTGCTAAAAATATTATCTAAATCTAAATTATGTATTCAAATCGATGTGTCCATCGAAACATAATTTTTCGAAAACGGAATAAAGCGAAAAGAATGATCATATCCTTTGTATTCGAAAAAATAAAAAAGAAATATGAGATATGATAAAAACTTATCAACTGGGTACCAACTTTGGATACAATAAACAACTGTCTTCATCTGATAGTCTCGTAGTTTATTTTTGTTAAAATTTATACCGGGTGTGGGGCGCATACATGTGCTTTTTTTTAGAAGTTTTACTTCTATCACGTGTACGGTGTTGCCCTCGTGCTATTAAACTAATGCTTATTTCTCAAGTAGTTTTGCTCAGTGGCAATTTATACATATGTATGTAAGTAGTAGCGGCACATTGGGTGAACTAAATGCATTCATACATACATACATATTTATGTACAACTGTACGCGTCTTTCCAGGTTGGTTAAGTACGGGTGATAATCCCATGTAGCATAGTTAAATACTGTGTACATACCTGCAATTAAAATGGGGAAAAATGTTACGATTTCGGCATGTAAAAAAAACTCTAAAATACACATAAATTGTGGCTTCCAAGACATGTACGAAGTGATTAGCACAGCTGCATCCTTCAATTTGTCAACTCGCGGGAAATTCCCCGATTTGCAGGGAATTTCGGTTTAAGTGGCAATCGGGGAATGGGCAATTTTTTTCGGGGAACTGGGTGTGTTATTTGTATATCTTAAAGTAACCAAATTAGACGTATTTGTTAATTTTTAAGCATTTGACCCTTTTTGGAGCAACATTTTTTCAAATTTGAATCGCAATAGCTCCACAACAAGAGTTTTCCCAGATATAAGCTATATACCAAATGAAAGCTAATGTTTTGGGCTAGACTTATGGAAACTTAGAATAAAATCGACTGACCAGTTTTTGAGAAAATTCCCGAAATGTATATTTTCAGCAGCCCGATTTTTAGTTTTCAGGCGATAACGTTATGACATGTTTATATTTTATAAATTGTTTTAAGACCCCCTAGTGTGGCCTCAGTGGTAGTTTAAAAAATTGCCTTTTTTCGAATTTCAGGCAGCAGCCACGCCCACAAAGGCATACGAATCAAGAAATCCTGGAACAAAACTTTCTTAGTTTTTTTTGTACTTTAATTCCTGAAAGTTTGAACAAAATTAAATGATGGTACGTACAGACGCCACATACATACCAAAGCATCTCGTAGTGGAGACCCGAACCAAAACACATTTACCTCTANAATTTATACCGGGTGTGGGGCGCATACATGTGCTTTTTTTTAGAAGTTTTACTTCTATCACGTGTACGGTGTTGCCCTCGTGCTATTAAACTAATGCTTATTTCTCAAGTAGTTTTGCTCAGTGGCAATTTATACATATGTATGTAAGTAGTAGCGGCACATTGGGTGAACTAAATGCATTCATACATACATACATATTTATGTACAACTGTAGGTAATATTGTACGCGTCTTTCCAGGTTGGTTAAGTACGGGTGATAATCCCATGTAGCTTAGTTAAATACTGTGTACATACCTGCAATTAAAATGGGGAAAAATGTTACGATTTCGGCATGTAAAAAAAACTCTAAAATACACATAAATTGTGGCTTCCAAGACATGTACGAAGTGATTAGCACAGCTGCATCCTTCAATTTGTCAACTCGCGGGAAATTCCCCGATTTGCAGGGAATTTCGGTTTAAGTGGCAATCGGGGAATGGGCAATTTTTTTCGGGGAACTGGGTGTGTTATTTGTATATCTTAAAGTAACCAAATTAGACGTATTTGTTAATTTTTAAGCATTTGACCCTTTTTGGAGCAACATTTTTTCAAATTTGAATCGCAATAGCTCCACAACAAGAGTTTTCCCAGATATAAGCTATATACCAAATGAAAGCTAATGTTTTGGGCTAGACTTATGGAAACTTAGAATAAAATCGACTGACCAGTTTTTGAGAAAATTCCCGAAATGTATATTTTCAGCAGCCCGATTTTTAGTTTTCAGGCGATAACGTTATGACATGTTTATATTTTATAAATTGTTTTAAGACCCCCTAGTGTGGCCTCAGTGGTAGTTTAAAAAATTGCCTTTTTTCGAATTTCAGGCAGCAGCCACGCCCACAAAGGCATACGAATCAAGAAATCCTGGAACAAAACTTTCTTAGTTTTTTTTGTACTTTAATTCCTGAAAGTTTGAACAAAATTAAATGATGGTACGTACAGACGCCACATACATACCAAAGCATCTCGTAGTGGAGACCCGAACCAAAACACATTTACCTCTATATCTTTCCAACTAGTAGCCGGAACTTAATATATGAGGTATCGTTTGAAAGGTACAGAATAACACCAAATATGTTGGGTGTACCCACATGCTCCCTTAAACCGGCAAAATCAAAAAAACGTTTTTTGATTCGCAACACTTTAGCCTAATTTTTAAAATGAAGCTTAAATACATTTTCTGGACACACTCTGCAAGACCTTTCCAACGATATCTCAAACATGTCGATTGGACGTCTGGATAAAAACTTCCAAATCTCGTGTATATATAAGCGAGTCATTTCAGCATGCTACTGTGGCTGCTTTCGTCACTCGCGCGCACTGCCGTCCGCTGTGATATGAGATAATCTGATATGTCGCTTACAAACTATTAATGATTTGCGAAAATGGATTACTTAGGAACTAATATTTGAGATTTGCATGATAATATAATACGAGATAATCTAGTGTAAATAATCTTACAAACTAGTAATTATTTAGTTGATTTGAAAAAAATATAGAAAAGAAGAAGGTGTATATGGATATGTCGGGTCACTCAAGTCATTTGATTGCTAATTCATTAAAAAATCAAAATTCGATCAATGGATTTATGAAAGTTTCCGTATCTTGACTTATCGCATTTTCGTATCCAACTTCACATTTATATGCGTGTCCAAGAAATGAACTTATTTTGACAATTTTAATTAAGTGCTAATGGTAATAATGGGTCTTTTGTATTGCTATGAATCAGAATAATTCAAATGGGAAATATAATATTTTTTCAATGTAATCGGCATGATTCAACAACTACAGGTTGTAGCAAAATACAACATTTACCATTGGTATGAACTCCTTGTGTCATCAACATCTTCTTTATCTATTCATATTCGTATGTATATGTATACCCTGCACATCAGGGTTTCATAGAATTCTGAAAGGTTTCACAATTTTTTTAAGAATTTTCTTTAAGAAATCGTACAGAAATTTCTTACTAGTTCCTGTCAACCGCTTCATATTTTTTCTCTAAAGATTTCTAAAAGAATCGTAACAAATTTCCGACACTCTTAAAGATTTCGGGAGCATTTGTTTGCAGGGTATATATATACGTATATGTGTATGTATACGCGGATATGTAAATAAAGCAAGCGTGCTCATAGGAAGAAGCATAGCTTCTATCGCTATCTCCTGTAATTGTTGCGCCTTGTGTAATCGGTAAAAACTAATGTATATATGTACTTCATCTTACAAAAATGAACCGCTCTTCGATGCCGCTTCCTCCCACGCTACAGTCCGTATTTTCCGGAAATAGTGTGAAAAATCCACTTTGTTCGTTACCCGGTGCCTGCTGTAGTTCTATATGCCCATATATGTAATACTTCTACATATATTGGCAGTAAGCGAACTTCTCAATGTGTAAGCATTCCGAAATCAAAGCGAGACAGTCTAGTACCGTTTTTTTCAATGTATTGTGTACTTGAGTGCCGTTTTTGTATATCCCTGTGGGGAAAATCTCTGGTTTTGAACTGGTGCGCTCCTAGTACATTTAGAACCACTACTAGTTCACGATAAATCTCTTTTGCATGCAAGCAACTGGCGAATTTAACACAGCGATGTCATAGGAATTGGAAATCGTCCCCCGCTGCATTACCTTTTCTATAGTTCAGAACCAGTCCTAAATTCGACATATGGGATCTAGTTCGCTTTGCACCCCATTTTCTATAGTTTCGAACCAGTTCTAAACGAAAAAAGTAACAAGATGTTTTCTTTTTGGGTTACCATGGTAGCAATTTTTATTATTTGCAGAGAAATGTATTTTCAATCTGAAATCAAACTTGTTTGAATGAATGTAAATTAAATTGTGCATTTGAAAACACGTTTACATACCTTTGGCTGTAGCTGAATTTGTAGAGGTGCTAACTGTTATTGGTTATATTCCAGAGGGTCCCATAATCTTAAGATGTTAACAGAAATATTAGTTTTGTATTACCAAACTATGAGAAAGCATCTGCGACGTGCAGACTGGAAGCGTATTTGAACGAAAAAGCCGCCAAGCAAAAATCTATTTAAAGTAAACAAGCACCCGCTGCATCCCTTTTTCAGTAGTTTCGAACTAGTTCAAAATTCGCCAAATGAGATCTAGTTCGTTCTACATCCCTTTTTCTATAGTTTTGAACCAGTTCTAAATTCGTCATTTTAGATATAGATTTCTAAAATTGTTTTTTAAAAGTACCACATAGCGCTGCTTTTGAACTGGTGGCGATCTAGTTACTAGTTCGTTTTTGGCGATAAAGATCTAGTACGGGACTACAAATTTGGTTCACCAGTTCGGGGTTTCCCTATAGGGATGTGTTGTGTACATATTTATTTATAAACGTATGTGTTCCTTTTCTTTCGTACGTGTTTATTGATATATCTGTACTGTAGTGTTTTCGGACGGTACTAGCTCTTACTGCCAATATAGGAGTATTACATATATGTATATGCCGTGATTACTGTACCTCCTCTATTTAGTTATGTGATGATATGTCGTTTTGTGGCTTGCGTTGCCATATACATACATAGGCGTAGGTGTATGCCGTTATATGTGTCGGTGGAGTGGCTTATGTGCATGATTCAATAATACAAGGTTGGATAAATATTGACATTTGTGTCAATCGACTGCCTTGTAAAACTATGTTCACATATCAATATTTTCTCAATCAAAGCTCGTTTTTTAATCACCCTGTTTACACAGGCAAATCTCAGTTTATTAGCCGTCAAATTTTTNGTCATGTTTTCTACTATTCTTTCCAATCAGTCTTGCTAATAATTATATTGGTTACATTTAATTGAATTACATTTGGTTTTTTACAAATTTAAATTGTGCATTGAAAAGTTAGATCTTGAGTATCCTAATTTAATTGGCTAAAATTTAATTTTAACATTTTGTACTTTTTTGGGTGTTCTATAGATGAACGGTTAATACACTAGACTTTTTCCACTTATTAAAACTTACATACAAAACCCCAGCATATCGCACACCGTCTTCAAAAGAGTCACAACTCAAAATTTGTGACTTGTGAAATTATGCACAGAGTAGGTGTGTATGTGTAGTTGTTGACATGCATATACATTCGCATATGCTGTCCCGTTAGGAATGTGGCGTGATTATACCTACATACCAGTTGCTGGTAGCTTTCTCGAATTAGTATGTACGAGGAATAACGGGGTCCGCCGTTATAGCTGCAATTAGCGGTGGTGTAGCTACCCGTTGTGTACGCAACCGACGTCAAAAAACCGTATGAGATGGCGTGACTGTGCAAACCCTCCTTTCATTCTGGATTGAATTAGGTAACTCACTATCACGGTCGCCATGTTGTGCCTCCGTGTTCCTTACCTGTAAGATTGTACACAGGACAATATATTTTGTACTGGGGGCTCCTTAGGCCGACCGCAGTCTGGGCAGAGCTAACAACTATTCACTGAGTGCACTTAGCTTCCTACGCACTGACCCGAGAGCTGTAGCTATTGTTGCACCTCCGTGTTCCTAGTAGGCTTTTTGTACGCCTGAGCAGGATTCGCTTAATAATTTAAGCTGGAAAACTACACTATGTTGAACTAAGAGTTTTACAAATCACCCGCGTCCACTACATTCGGAATTAAAATTAACTTAAGCTAATATTTTTAGATTTAATTAATATTTGCTTTATTTGCTTTTTAAATTGCTGCGCGCGACCGCTTGGTTTCTAAGTCCGATTCGAATTGAATTTACATTCGTTTTATTTTACTACTTGTAGGTATATGTGGAACGTAAGCTCGCTTGTATATGAGATATGCCCACATTACAGTAGGTCCAATTAAGGTGCTGCCGTATCGCGAGTAGTGCCCTTACAGTGGGTCTAGTCAAATTGACTCTCTTTCTTTTGGTTAAGGAGACAATGGTGGACTTCAGTGGGTTTTTTGGGCAAGCCGTTTGTAGCGCACTAGCCTTCAGTACATATGTAGTTTATCACAAATTTGTAGTCCAGCTCAATTTAAATTATTTGTTAGGCACATAAAAGGCCCACCCAGATACAACTTTGGCGTTGCGTTGGCGTTGGCGTCGCTTTAATAGCTGACTATGAATACATGAATTCAAATGCAGTCATCCACATAGCCAAAACTCGGCACCCTTACGCCAACACAAAGCAGAAAGATGGCCAACTCTCGCGTGCGTCGTTCGTCACCTGTTGAAAATAAATAAAATTATATGAACTGTTTTTCCTTTTTAATCAAATACGGGCAGGAAATAGCTGACTATGAATACATGAATTCAAATGCAGTCATCCACATAGCCAAAATTCGGCAGCCTTACGCCAACACAAAGCAGAAAGATGGCCAACTCTCGCGTGCGTCGTTCGTCACCTGTTGCAAATAAATAAAATTATATGAACTGTTTTTCCTTTTTAATCAAATACGGGCAGCAAATATCGCTTTTCATGCAGTTATTGATATTAATTGATTTATCTCTCGTTAGTTTATTAATTTAATAGACAAAGCATTAGCTGCGAATCGTTCATTATAGCAAGCATACTTTTAACACGCCAACGCCAAAGCCAACGCGAAAGTTCTATGTAGAAGGGCCTAAAGTAATAAGGGGAATAAGGGTGTACGTTTGTACTTACGAATCAGGTAAATTTACATGTTTGAAGTCGCCGTTATAAGAACGAAACGGTGAAATATTCGTGTAAACAAGGTTGCTAAAATGTTTGAAGATATGTACAGATTTTCTATTTTTTGCTAATAACTGTTATCGTCGTGGAACTTACCAATATCCAATTTAGCCTAACAACCTACCAAATGGAAAAAAACTACCAGGCAATACTGGACACTACCACAAACAAACACCAGCTAAAAGTCAGCAAGTGTTAGGACCGGTTACAGCAAACATGTCAAACTCAAACAAGCTCACGGGCCAAAGAAAAAAGATAAAGGGCCGTTTTCACCATGTCTGGTTAACGCTAGTCCCTAGATAAACATCGTTACCGACGTTACTGTCTCCATGCATACAACATTAGCTCTGATCCAATACTTTTCGTGTAAAATCCTGTAAAAATGTCAAACTGCAAAATTACTCTCTGAAGTGAGAGTAAAAAGTGAGTAACAACAAAAAGCATGGGAACAAAAAAAAAACATTTTTCCTGTAAAAACGTCAACCAGTGATCGCTTAGCACTTTTCATGATCTTACAAGAAGAAAAAATTCTGGTAAAATCTTGCAACTTCATTGTCTACACAACTATCCAAAAATCGCTCTCATTTACAGGATTTTGGAGAAATTTGGAGTACGTGATCATTTTTCCTGTAACTTCCTGCAAGTTTGTGTAAGAACCTGTAAAGTCATGGAGTACTGGATCAGAGCTATTGTGTCGATAACGTCGGTAACGATGTTTAACTGGAGATTAGTGTTAACCAGAGATGGTGAAAACGGCCCTAAACCGTGTTGTGGACCAAAAGTAGAATAAATCATATACATATCGATGGCTGAATGGAATATGGACCTATCTCGGCGGAAAAAAGACGCCGCCTATAGGGCCACGCTGCGACCGGGCGCAACGCGAACCATGTGGGGCCGTTATAGGGAACTGAAGAAGGAAGCGAGACGTATTTGCCTCAATAATAAGAGATAGGCCCAAATACATGAATGCGAAAAGCTTGAGATGCTGGCGGACAGGAAGAAAGCCCGAAAATTCTACCAGAGGGTTAGGCGACTTAAGGAAGGTTTCAAGACCGGGGCGAACTTCTGTAAGAACAACAATGGCGACCTAGTGACAGCAGCGCTAAAAGTAGTGGAGAAGACGAACCCGAGTCCCCAGTCGATGATCCTGGAGTAGCTGTCCCACCGCCTGACTATGACGAGGTACGAATAGCGATTATGCGGCTGAAAAACAACAAAGCTGCTGGAGCTGACGGCCTGCCATCCGAGCTATTCAAGTACGGCGGCGAGGAGCTGATGAGGTGCATGCATCAGCTCGTATGCAGAATATGGTCAGATGAACGCATGCCCGACGACTGGAATTTAAGTGTGCTCTGCCCAATCCACAAGAAAGGCGACCTCGCCATACGCGCCAACTACCGCGGAATTAGCCTTCTAAGCATAGGTTACAAGGTCTTATCGAGCGTATTGTGCGAAAGACTGAAGCCCACCGTCAACGAGCTGATTGGACCTTATCAGTGTCGCTTTAGGCCTGCAAAATCTACCATAGACCAGGTATTCACAATACGCCAAATCTTGGAAAAGACCCGCGAGAATAGGATCGACACACACCATCTATTTGTCGATTTCAAAGCCGCTTTCGACAGCACGAAGAGAAGTTGCCTTTATGCCGCGATGTCTGAATTTGGTATCCCCGCGAAACTAATACGGCTGTGTAAAATGACGTTGAGCAATACCACCAGCTCCGTCAGAATAGGGAAGGACCTCTCCGAGCCGTTTGATACCAAACGAGGTTTCAGACAAGGGGACTCCCTTTCGTGTGATTTCTTTAATCTTATGTTGGAGAAGATAATAAGAGCCGCAGAACTGAACCGCTCAGGCACAATACATTACAAGAGCGTACAACTGCTGGCGTATGCTGACGACGACGATATTATCTGTAATTACAAGCGCTACGTCTTTTCTGCCTTCTCGGGATTAGATAGAGAAGCAAAGCGAATGGGTCTGGTGGTGAACGAGGACAAAACGATGTATCTCCTGTCATCACACAAACAGTCAGAACATGCGCGTCTTGGCACCCACGTCACTGTTGACAGTTACAAGTTTGAAAAAGTAGACGACTTCGTTTATTTGGGAACCAGCATTAACACCAATAATAATGTCAGCCTTGAAATCCAACGGAGAATCACTCTTGCCAACAAGTGCTACTTTGGGCTGAGTAGGCAATTGAGAAGTAAAGTCCTCTCTCGTCGTACAAAGATCACACTCTATAAGTCACTCNAAAGTCCTCTCTCGCCGTACAAAGATCCCGCCTGTGCTGGTGTTTGGCGCGGAGGCATGAACAATGAAAGTATCTGATGAGGCGGCTCTTAGAGTTTTCGAGATAAAGATTCTGCGAAAGATTTACGGACCTTTACGCGTTGGTGATGGCGAAACAAATGTTTAGCGTAAAGGGAATTTATTTGAAGCAAGTTAAAAAAAACAGTGGCAGAATATATGTTTGTGTATACATTCATTTAGACCAGTATGTAGCTCTCAATAAAAGCAAAAACTCCATACAAAATGGCGTACAAGAAATAGCTAAGAAATTTTCTTGTGTCAAATTTCCTAAAGGCAATACACAGTTCTTTAGAAATTTGCTACGCTTTCTACTACGGTTTTCTAAAGTTTTTTTGTGAAAAAAGGGCACAAGGCAACCCATGTTTGCAACAGAAATATATCGATGGCAGAGTGGAAGATCGACCTATCTCGGCAGCCAGTTCGAAAACATTCTATCTCAAAAACCTTTTCAAGAACGCCCTATTTCATAATTCGTTTCAAAAACGCCCTATCTCAGCTGCCGTTTCGAACTGGCAGCCGAGATAAGTCGATCTTCCACTCAGCCATCGATATGCTCGTTCCATTTTTCTCGAAATAATGTAGTACTTATTCTGCCCTGCGCCATGGCTATCAAGTTTTCGTGTTCTTTTCTCAGCATTCTCACCAGCGCGGCCACTAACAATTTTTTTCCCCCTACCAATTTTCTTCCCAAATCCGACCAAAATCGTTTACAACCTACCAAATGAGTTTCGGTTACTAAAAAGCATTCTGAAAGCATAAGATTAAACATTTACATACATACATATATGAGTAGTCCACTTGCAAACAGCGTTATGTGTTTTTATAATGGAAAGCCACAAATTTGAAAAAAACGACTACGACAACAAGTAACATTTAAATTGAATCTTTTTTATTACTACCTGAAAATTTGGATAAATAAGAGCCTTTTAAAATTATAACATAAGATAACATTAACTGTCTATACGACCTAAAGCAGTTTTCTAAGTTCATCAGAAGATGGATACTTTTGAAAGTTTATAAATAAGTATGATAGCGACTTTTGGAAGAAGATTTTATGCTACTTTTTCAGAATATAAAAAAAAAATTGCACTGTGTTTTTAGTCGACATGAAACTACTCTAAATACTGGTACGTAATCCACCAAAAACTAAAAATCGAAAAAATTTTACATAGCGCACTTTGAAGTGGACTACTCATACATATGTGCTTTTTACATTTTAAATATACGAGAAATAAATAAATGCAGATACAGTCATAGGTACAGAGATGAGATNTTTTATGCTATTTTTTCAGAATATAAAAAAAAATTGCACTGTGTTTTTAGTCGACATGAAACTACTCTAAATACTGGTACGTAANTATGCTACTTTTTCAGAATATAAAAAAAAAATTGCACTGTGTTTTTAGTCGACATGAAACTACTCTAAATACTGGTACGTAATCCACCAAAAACTAAAAATCGAAAAAATTTTACATAGCGCACTTTGAAGTGGACTACTCATACATATGTGCTTTTTACATTTTAAATATACGAGAAATAAATAAATGCAGATACAGTCATAGGTACAGAGATGAGATCTTTTAATATTTCCTAGTTGTATGAATTATATATGTACATAAGGTCGATTATTTGACTGGCTACGTTACATTCGAACACATTTTTTCTAAAAAAAAGAATCAATTGTCCACTAAATAACATAAAACCAACTGGGCTTTTTAGGTGATATGATCAAGCACGGTCAACTCTATATCTCTGTAAAAGAAAGGTTTTAATAAATCCTTGGGTTTCAAAGTTATAGGCATCCAAATGTGCACTGGCTACGTTACACTATTTGGAAGCTTAATGATGGGTTGTGCCAGAAAGTTTGAAATTTCTGAATCTGCATACCCAATTGTTGTAAATTTTAGGTTTTTAACAATTTTTGCTCATCAAATTTGGGCACTGGCAACGTTGCACAAAACACTGGCCACGTTACACGTACGGTTCGCTTGGGCAACGTTTAACGAAAAGGCTTTGTGCATCCATTTTTTTCCCCGCATTCTTATTCTGGCATCATAAACAACTGTTTGAGCTAAAATTGTGATCTTCTATTACTGGATTACAAAATAAAACTCGATTATCCTTAAAAAATCTAACTAGGTCAAAAATCATCTACTCAAAATATGAAAAAGCTCATCTGTAGTAGCATGTTGTGTGTTTTCTTTTTAATCCTTTCAGAATCATTGTTCTTTCCAATGCCATCCAAGACAATTTCAAATCAGATACGGTGATTTCCACAACTTTGTTAATCTTAGATAAAAAATGTTAATGCATTTGGCTCATTCCACGGTAATCGATGCCGAATGAAACGAAAATAAACTAAAGAATGTGACTGTATTATTTCTAGTAAGTAAGAGTAACTAAACCTAACTTTCAAGACTGAAAGGCAAAATTCTGAAATTTATCTCAAAATCAGATATTTTTTTACTTTAGGTTGTACCATTTACAAACCCATATGAGAGGTTAATTTTTTTCAAAATTTACAAGACTGATTTTCGTAGTCTATTACTTTTTTTGCATTGTTTAAGCGGTCAGTGGAGAGAAAAATTCGTTAGCATTGTAACGGCGTAGTTTTCAAATTTTTCGGGCAAGTACTAAATATTTTATTATATATTAAAGCAAAGCATATTTTTTTTTGAAGGAAAACACATCTTGGACAGTGTAAAAAGCTGACGAAAGTAACGCTATGACCAGTGTTGCCATTTTAGTCGTTTTCCGGCTAGATTTAGCCGGTTGCAATAGCAAACAGCCGGAGAAATTTCGGTTTAGCCGGAAGCCGATTTGTTAGCCGTTTTGTAAAAAAAAATTAGCCGTTTTTAGCCGATTTTGCTATTTCTTTGTTTTCTTAAAATTCAAATATATATGTTTCCATTTTTGACTAAGCGACCCAAAATCTGTTAGAAATGGCTACTAGCGTTATCGTGGAGGCAGGGTTATATAAAATTGGGCCGATTTCGATTATTTTTATTTTAAACAAATATTTTTTTTCTAAAGAAGGCCGTAACGGGGACTTTCTTCATAAAATGTTTGTTATCAATGACTTAAATTTAAGTGTGAAGTTTTATTCGCAAACTTAGAAAATAACAAATTGTTTCACTGTTTGCTTAACAGGCGTTTGTGTTTGGATATACTGCCAAGAATAAATGTTACAGGTGTTGTCTTCCCAGATAGCGTATATTCAATTCTGCCTTAATTACAAAACATCATCGTTGCCCACGCTTAAAGTTTTAAGGCAAGGGAAAAATTGATATTTTCAAGCACTATGTACACATATGGGCTTATTTAAACAAACTTGTTTTTCCTGAGAAGTTATTTCATTCCAAAAACCGAAGGCCAACTTGAATTAAAAGAACCAGCACTGAAATGCATAAAAATGAAAGTAAAAGAGCACACATTTCTATGTTAAGCAAAACTCTCTAGGAAGAAAATAGGTTTGTTCGTCGAAAAACCAGCGAAAAGTATCACTCAAAATATCAGTTAGTAAGAAAAAATGCTCCCAAATTCTCTCTCAAGTAGAGAAACTTGCAAATTTCTGCACGAACGCAAATTTGCAGGAACTTGCAACTTTCTCTGCCCGATAGTGTCCACGGTTGCATTTAAAACATAAGAATTTGTATAGAATTTTAAAGTTCTTTCAGAGGGACAAAAAACAGGATCTACATGTATATTTCTTGCTAGTCCGACTTTCTTCAACATACGTTTCAATTTCTTTGCCGTACTAACTGTCGCGTTTCCTATATCGACTCTGGTTGAGATTGCGTTACGAGTACGTTTCAAATCATTGGAATTAACTAAACTAATTAATTAAACAAGTCTTTACTTAAATTTTTTATTATAAATCGCTCAAATTTGTAAATTTTTAAATTTGACGAACCTGTTTATTCAAATTAATGTCGACAAAAAATGCAACCATGTGTTTTTTCTAATTGCAAATTCTTGCCGCCAAAATTTTTTCCACCTTGAATTTGCAACTTCTTCCCAAGAACTAGTCTCTCTACTTATGATTTATTTAAATTAAACATGTGAAATTTAGTTGAAACAGTTTAGCCGTTTTTAGCCGGTTTTTTTGCCTATCTAGCCGGTTGGCCCAGAAAGTTCTGGCAACACTGGCTATGACACAGGGAAATATGTGCCAATTGCTTTTAAGTATTTATATGCTTTTATTTTCGAAAAAAAACCCCCTTTATGCTAGTCACGCCCGTCACATGTCACACCCGACACAATTTAAAGTTTGACAAACTTCGATAAATTCGGCCAGGGACTGCTACCGTTACTTATCTGCTAATCTTAAATGTGTCATATATCTGTTTGTGATAAGCGATGATAAAGCTAATCATAAAGATATGTTGCTCGAGCGATGAGAAAACTTAAGCTATGCTGTCACGGATAAAAAGAAACCATTACTTCGCTTGTCAGGGCAAAAAAAGTATCTAAAACGGTTTTTACATGTAACGGCCTCGGTTTGACATGTAATAGGCTCATATTATTTAAAAATAAGGTACTTTACAATTACTAAGGCATACAATGGAGAAGAAGAGTTCAATCAAGGATTATCCCGTCTTTAGGTGGCAGAATCTTGTATGTGCTCGTAAAATCCGATTTTTTGAGAAATAAAGTTAGCTTAGTTGTCTAATAATGTGTATTTATGTATTCATGCTCAACTTGTCACACCCGTCACAAAGTCAAGTCACACCCGTCACAGTAGAATTTGGAACATATAATCTATAATTTCCAATAGCGGTAAGCAACTTTGGCGAAAATGTTGAGAATATTTATTTAACTATTAACGAACTATTTAAAACCATAATCAGAAGGCATAATTAGCAGAAAAACTCTGATGCAAGTAAGGAGTAGCTTATTTGTTTTGCGTACTCGTCACACCCATCACAGTGGCTAAAATTCAGATGACTCGTTAGGATTAAATTATTTTTGAAATTTTTCTTCTAGGCATTGTGTATATCTCGGAAACCTATTACAAAATACTCGTTTTAAAGAATTTNTATCTAGCCGGTTGGCCCAGAAAGTTCTGGCAACACTGGCTATGACACAGGGAAATATGTGCCAATTGCTTTTAAGTATTTATATGCTNCGCCAAAATTTTTTCCACCTTGAATTTGCAACTTCTTCCCAAGAACTAGTCTCTCTACTTATGATTTATTTAAATTAAACATGTGAAATTTAGTTGAAACAGTTTAGCCGTTTTTAGCCGGTTTTTTTGCCTATCTAGCCGGTTGGCCCAGAAAGTTCTGGCAACACTGGCTATGACACAGGGAAATATGTGCCAATTGCTTTTAAGTATTTATATGCTTTTATTTTCGAAAAAAAACCCCCTTTATGCTAGTCACGCCCGTCACATGTCACACCCGACACAATTTAAAGTTTGACAAACTTCGATAAATTCGGCCAGGGACTGCTACCGTTACTTATCTGCTAATCTTAAATGTGTCATATATCTGTTTGTGATAAGCGATGATAAAGCTAATCATAAAGATATGTTGCTCGAGCGATGAGAAAACTTAAGCTATGCTGTCACGGATAAAAAGAAACCATTACTTCGCTTGTCAGGGCAAAAAAAGTATCTAAAACGGTTTTTACATGTAACGGCCTCGGTTTGACATGTAATAGGCTCATATTATTTAAAAATAAGGTACTTTACAATTACTAAGGCATACAATGGAGAAGAAGAGTTCAATCAAGGATTATCCCGTCTTTAGGTGGCAGAATCTTGTATGTGCTCGTAAAATCCGATTTTTTGAGAAATAAAGTTAGCTTAGTTGTCTAATAATGTGTATTTATGTATTCATGCTCAACTTGTCACACCCGTCACAAAGTCAAGTCACACCCGTCACAGTAGAATTTGGAACATATAATCTATAATTTCCAATAGCGGTAAGCAACTTTGGCGAAAATGTTGAGAATGTTTATTTAACTATACAACGAACTATTTAAAACCATAATCAGAAGACATAATTAGCAGAAAAAATCTGATGCAAGTAAGGAGTAGCTAATTTGTTTTGCGTACTCGTCACACCCATCACAGTGGCTAAAATTCAGATGACTCGTTAGGATTAAATTATTTTTGAAATTTTTCTTCTAGGCATTGTGTATATCTCGGAAACCTATTACAAAATACTCGTTTTAAAGAATTTTGTATTACAGTTTAAGAATTAAGCCTTAAAATGGGAGTTGAAATGTCACACCCGTCTCCGTGGAATGTGCCATTTATCGCAGTTCTATAGAAAAGTTCTCACATAAACAATTTTGGTGTAAACTTGTATCAGAGTCTATAAAATTGTAGTGTTATGGGCACAATCACGTCTAATGGGCAGATAACTTACCAGCTCAATTCGCATTTTTTCATAGGCAAATATATAGTCAAAATCTTAGGAGATAAAGATTTCAAAGGATAAAAATTGTAAAATATTTTAGTTTCGCTTTATTTCAATAGAATAGTTATTAAAATTTAGCAGTATAATGCTCAATTCGCGGGTCATCTTTGTTTACAAGTTCCTTGCATAACATTATGCTATTGAAACTGTCAATCTTAAGTTTATTTCTTAGTTTAGTTTTTATCAAAGAAAGCGTTGAAAATTTGCGTTCTACAGCCGCAGAGCTATGTAGCATTGTATAGGCTTACAAGTATGGAAAGCGCCATTTTGTTTATTTACATTTGAAAACAGCTGAGATCACCTGATTTTCAATTCTCTCATTCTCCGCACAGAGTTGCATTAAAGTTTCAGAATAAAACTTTAGAATGTAAATGGAGAAATAATCTAGAAAAATTTGTTTTTATTCTTTTGAATTGATTAAATAAGTCGTTTAAAATACATGCCAAGTCTTGCACTTCCAATGATAACGATAAATGTGCATGTTCCAGGCAATAATTTAAAATATGTGTGAAACTTATCGTTTTGCGCTAAAATACAACAATGTGGGTAAAATTCGTCGCCATTGTTTCTGTTTTGAACATCATATTCGTGGATGTCGGTGGAAAAATTAGCTAAATTTGCATTTGTTTTTAAGAAAACATATAAATTAATATATATTTCTTTCCAGAGCGACATTTTAATGCATTGGTGAAGTGCACTATCATTCTTGTCATTTCGATTGGTGATGGCGAAATTCATGGGATTTTAATTAAAGGTATACCGTTTTCAATGTGACCTTAAACACTGAACATGTACATGTGACTGGACGCACCTTTTCGGGTATATAAAACTGGGACAATGTTTTCATGTCATATGCATCGTTGGAAGTGTTTGGGTTTGTTCGAGTAGCAATTACAACCGTAGTGTTGCGCGAATTAATAAAGCTTCACGTTCGCTTTGAATTTCTAGCAACGTTTTACCTGTTAAGAAGTTGGAACCGTCTTGCAAGTTTTCATCAGCGCTGCAGGTGATTTTATTACGTGCATCGAGCAGGCCCTTTACAGTGAATACATACTTGCGGTTTTTGTTGTTGTAGCCGCATTACGAAGCCCCCCCTCAGTCGGTTTTACATCAACAACAACTACAATAATAAGCTATTTTATTGCATTCCCCTTTCCAAATTAACATTATACTATGTTTAAGGTTCGGTGATATAAATGAAGCGCTACTGGAGGCAAATTAAGATATCTCCCTCAGCAAAAATGAGACTCTCGCTTATGATGAAAGCATGATTATAGTTTTTCCTTTTAAATTTGCAAACATCAGCGACATAGTCATATTCTAAAGGAATACATTGAGATTTTTCATATGTTTATAAACTTTAATTGATATTTTTGTTTGTTTACAGATTTGGCATTCACCACCAACACCATCAACGCCATCACCAAATCCAATGCCATCAGCACCATCAGCGACTGCAAACAATGTTATACCACAGGTTAACGGCGTTAGCGAATTACAACGAAGCAAAAAACATATATTTAAGCAATGAAAAACTCCTAAAATTTTGCAAAGTTTTAAGAAAAGTGCATTTTCTTGAACCACTATGAATGATTTCCAAATGTTAACATATATCAAGAGAAAGGTAAATCGATTACCTTTCCTTTGATTATAAAACCACTTAAATCGCTTAACATTTTTGTGCAAATTTCGCAACATTAAAACCATTTATATGTAAGCTGTGAAAAGGTCCTCAAATTTTGCAAAGTTGCAAGAAAACTGCATTTTCGTGAACTACTATAAATGATTTCCAAGTGCTAATATATATCAAAGGAAAGGTAAATCGATTAATTTCGCGACTTTTGAAATCATGTATATGTAAGCAGTGGAAAAGCCTTCATATTTAGCAGTTGTAAGAAAACTGCATTTTCGTAAACCACTATACATGATTTCCAATTGTTAATATATATCAAATGAAAGGCAAATCGATTAATATATTATTATTATTATATTTTAATATCTTTATACATACATTCATTTAATATCACGTTTTGTAGAATGATTATGTCTTAGAGATGTTGGCCATAATTGATTATTAAGAAAATAACGCCTTATACTTTAAAAGGTTTTTTTTTATTTCAAAGGATGGGAAATGTTTAGTTATTTGCCGGTCGGTTTTGGNTTTATACTTTAAAAGGTTTCTTTTATTTCAAAGGATGGGAAATGTTTAGTTATTTGCCGGTCGGTTTTGGAGTTGGGCGGAGGGGGAGGGGGTGTGGGCCCCTACACCGCCCCCCATTCGAAACGGGACAGCCCCAACTTTACGAAAAGTCGCACCCCCTCCCCCTTCGGGGCCTCCCACAGACCCCTAGGAAACCGTTTGAAATTGGGCCAAAAACGGCATTTACAAGAATACAAGAATACAAGAATTTATTTAATCATTTAGTACAAGTGAGACTTTTGTCTCTTACAGTACATCAACTAATGGATATATATCATAACTCATGTGACAATATCTTAATATTAAGAAAATATAAGTGTTTACAGAAATAGATAGTATAGATTAAAATAAAATAGTTAGATAACTGTTTTTCGTATTTCAAAAAATTCCGACAGAGCCAATTTGAAGCGCAATGCATTGCGTTCATTTTTTATAAAATTTGGTAGTGAGTTCCATAGTTTGATAGTACTGACGAAAAACGTTCTTGATGATGAGAGATATTTATAGCGTGGAACGATAAGGTTACATGTTCTGTTAGACTGCGCAAAACATAGATTTCGGAAAAGGTATTCTGGCTGCTTTTCATTAATTAATTTATTTAAGAAAATTAGGTTGTGATAGTTTAGGAAATTAGTAAGATTGCAGTCCAGTATTTTAATAGAAAACTCTGATATATGATCGTATTTTCTTTTAGCGAAGATATATCTAGCACAATTGTTCAAAGCAAGTTGCAGTTTTCTCGCCAAGCCTTCCGTATGCGCTCAAACAAAAACAATAATAAGAACAGGAACAGTAATAAAGCTAATCAAGCGCCTGTATTGATCCAACTTAACACAGCGCATGACAGAATTCAACTGCTCAAAGCTATAGCCACTTTTGCGAAACAGCATAAACGAGCTTTAACTCTCTCCGATGCTGATGTAGTTGGCTATGGCCATGATTCAATAATACAAGGTTCGATAAACTGACAGTTGTTCTCTCGCACCGCTCCCTTAGCAGTGGCACCGTGTTGCTTCTTTGCAATTTACATGGAAACAGTGTAGAT
>NW_016161501.1:32972-50860 GCF_001687245.7 Rhagoletis zephyria
TGCCATTGGTCACATTGCAGGGTACGAGCATCAACTATGAGTCGGTTGTTAGTAGCCTAGGGTTCAAATTAAACTCTCATGTTGGTTGTAGAAATCATGTTAATTACATCTTATCAAAAATTTACTTTGTGTTAAGAAAATTATGGTACACTGCTGACTTCGTTCCCACTAATGTAAAATTAATGCTGGTCAAAACACTCATAGTTCCTTACATTTCTTTTGGAGGGCTTGTGTTTGGTAATATTGACTACGAGTCAAAGGATGCCGGGTGTTTCGAGGTTAATCACTCCACACAGCTTAGTGAAAATCTCCTTCAAGTTTTCGTCACTGGAATACGGTATGCCATGCATTACAATATCTGTCGACACTGCCTTTTCCCCCAGATCTTCAACTTGCTCACGCAGTGCATCAACATTTGTTTTGAGCAATGCAAGCTCTGTGTGCACATATTCAACACCTGTCATTCTTTGTTCAATTTTGCCTAGTCTTTCTTTCGTATTCGCTAACTCACCAGTAAGCTCGCTCATTCTCTGCATAACTCTATTCTCTATAGTTTGCATAGATTCGTTTACATGTTTTATGATGTTCGCTTCGTGCGCTTTGAGTTTTTGTTCCCACATTTCATTTATGTGCTTGATAATGTTGTCTTCGTGTTTTTTTAATTTTTGCTCCCACGTTTGCATCAGCTGTTCGGCTGATACGCTCTCACCAGATAACTTCATATCAGCGCCTCGAGATGGTGTTGTATTTGACGACAGCATTTACTGATGAAAATTGAGCAGTTTGAAGTGGAATATAACCCAACTAACCGTTTTTAAATAAAAGAAATTATCCCAAGGTGATTATCAGGCGAAAGAAGGGTGGCTGAACACCTTTCTGCGTAGGAGGCCTTCGGCCGCACTTTGGGATTATAACCCTCACAAAGTAGAATTCTCTTTCTGTTTTGCGAAGAAAAGGAGCTGAACACCTTTTGCAGAGAACACCTTTGTATATTTTTAATTCTTACTGGGTTATCCTATCTTCTTTTGTCTCTCATTCTTTTGCATATTTTGGAGTTTGACAGCTGAACTCCGCCATTTAATTTGCATATGCAACCAAAGTCAGACGCGTGATTCTGAAGGTGTTTTTATTTAATGAATTGTGATTATTTGGTTAATATTAAAGTCATAAAGAAAGTTATAACCAATCGAGTAAAGTGTACAGTGAAGGGGAATATAAAAATAGATTGGTGAAGTGACTGCTTTAAGGAGAATAGGAGTGATAAATGAACGCTAATTTCCGAATTTTACAAAAAAGGGCATATTTCAAACCCCATTTGTAAATAAATTAGTGTCTAAAAATTACAAAAGTGGGTGTTAAAATTATGTGTAGACCCTTGACTACAAGTGTGCGCAAATTTTTTGCATCGGGTCACCCTTTTGGACGCAATACCTCGAAATAGTTCGGCAACGTACTAAACAGTACCCCTAAGGATTTATAAGAAGAAAGGTAACCAAGAATTCGAATAACTTTTACCCGATTATAACTTCTGGTCTAACACCTAAGACCGGTAACTAGGAGGTAACCAAGACGCCAACCAGGCAATAATTCTAGGTAACACCTAAAACCAACATAGTAACAAAGATGTAACAACAGTTGAAACAGTTGCTAACAACATATGCAATATGTATGTACATAAACTTCGATCATATGATCAGGAATCAAAGTAAGATCATTATTTATATGTTTCACTTAATTTTGAGTCAATCGCTTCCAGGCCATCTACGCTTTTGGTTGTGTGCCCATGAACTTTTGTTGGTTTTATCATACATAAATAAAAGAAGTTCATTTTACTTTTGCAAAATTGATATTCTTTACTTTTTTAACTTATTGCTTTTCCACGCCACCACTGAGGTTTCCATAAAGGCGCGTTACTGTTTTTTTTGGGTGTTGGGCTCCCCAGGTAGCCTATTTTAACCCATACTATCTACAGATACGAAGTGCATGCATATAAGAAAATCTAAGAAATACGAAAAAACTACACAAATCTACTTGGAAAAACGACTATGACTAATAAAACTACTACATACTAGAAAACTACTTTATACAAATTTATATACAATATTTACAAAATTACCCACAGTAAATCCCTTACTATGAACTGTAATAGAGTATAGCAAAAAAATTTTAAATTATTGCGACTGTAAATGTAGAGAATATCAGTATATCGAAGCAAGCTCTTGGGGCCAACAATAAGAGAGAATCACATTTCAAGACATCAAATTAAAATCTGAATAAGATTGTTATTAAAAAAAAACACAAAAAACGTGGCACAAAGCTCAATAATAATGTTAAAATATACATTATAACAAAAATTGTGGGACAAAAAATTGTTTTCAATGCAGTTCCGTGTACTTTTCAGAAGATGTGGAGAATCGCAAAAGCATAGGATTTCTTAGACATTGACTTCAATAAAGGGTCTCTCCCTAGAAAAACCTACGATCCTACAAAAGCTCATAAAATTAGATCCTTCATCGCTAACTAATTGGCAGGGATGAAGACCAATACCCTGGAGTTGACTTATCGCTTCAAAAATGTGTTTCTTCGTCACATTTCCTCTACCCGATTTGTGAAAAAAGAAAATATGCTAGAGGGTGTGTCCAAGACTCCCCACCAATGCCTTGGACGAAAAATCTGAGAACACTGGAAGCGACCCTGGAGGTACGATTTTCATCACCATAATCCTCCAGACCTACAATACTCCTCTCATCTTGTAAATTTATCTTCAGGGACATTACGTCACAGCATATTATTATTATTATTATTATTATTGGGGGTAAAACACTGCGACCTTAAGATCTATTGTGCCCCCTTCACCGATTATAGAGTGTCTATTAATCCAGTAACCGAGAGAAACTTTAGTATGCAACCTAAATATACGGATTTCACTTCGCCTTTGGTTAAAATATGTTCACCCAGGTGTCTTTTGCGTTTGTGCATCAGTGCAGGACATTCTGCTAAGATGTGCTGTGCAGGCTCGTTTTCCGTCCTGCAAAATCTGCATCGCTCATGCGAGTAAATTTCCAGTTTAGTCAGGTGATAGTTCAGCCTGCAGTGTCCTGTCAGGATTCCTCTAACAATTCTTAAGTTATTCTTTGATAAGCTCATACATTCCTTGAAGCGTTTTAGGTTATATGTTCCTAAAAGTGCTTTGGACTGCTCTAGACCTGGTAGATTATTCCAGTAGCGTTTTCTATGAGCCTCTTCCTCTAACCGAACAAGTTCGGAGAGTGCCCATTCTCCCAGGCCACGGAAAGGCTCTGGGCCAGTGAAAGGGGTCGATACACCCTTCTTCGCTAGTTTATCGGCAATCTCGTTTACTTTAATACCAATATGTCCCGGAATCCAGAGAACCCAAACCTGATTGGTCAGACCAAGAATATTCAGCTTTTCGAGGCACTCCATCACCAGTTTAGATGTTACCTGGTGAGATCTGAGGGCCTTGATAGCCGCTTGGCTGTCAGTCAAGATGCGATGTTCTGATTCCGGTAGTTTCGCTTGATATTAAAGCCCACGCATCTTTCTATGGCGTATGTTTCAGCCTGGAAAATAGACATATGTTTTCCCATGGGTTCCGAGTATCTTAACCTCGGTCCAACTACCCCTACCCCGGTACCGTCGTCGGTCAATGAGCCATCAGTGTACCAGGTAATCATGTTTTGGTTTATCCGATAAGTCTCGGATATGCCAGCCCAGCTCTTCTTATTACTCAGATCAGTTTTAATCCTCTTTGTAAAGCTGTACCTCGGATGCATAGTATCCGTAAGAATATCTAACTTCCCACGGCTAAGATACCCTTCGGCCCCATATTGGAACTAGTCATCCGTAGTAAAGCTCTCTTCGCCTGAGTTTGTATGTGAATATGAAGAGGGGTAAGATCTAGAAGAACCTCCAAGGATGCGGTTGGACCGGATCTCATGGCTCCGGTTAGCCATACGCATGCCAGCCTTTATAACTTCGAGAGCACTTTGATTGTTCCAAGT
The DNA here is from genome assembly GCF_001687245.7 of Rhagoletis zephyria. NCBI lineage: Eukaryota > Metazoa > Arthropoda > Insecta > Diptera > Tephritidae > Rhagoletis > Rhagoletis zephyria. The sequence goes on from NW_016161501.1 coordinate 36,995, forward strand.
TGTGAAGTTCTATCGGCCCAGATGATGGCTCCATAAGCTATCATGGGTCGTACTATAGTCGTGTAGTATCTTTGGTGTGCATCCCCAACTCTTTCCTGCCATGGACCTACACGTTATAAATGATCTTACAGCTTTCTTCGTGGTTTCGTCCACGTGTGCTTTCCAGAGTAGTTTTTGGTCTAGTATCGCTCCTAGGAATTTAGCCTCTTTTTGGAACATAATGTTGGTTCCATCTAGACTTATCGTTTTTAGGCTCTCCAGTTTATATTTCCTTGAGTGGTTTATGATGGGTTAACATTCAGCATAGGGACACATATCGCTGGGCGTCAGTGAAGCCACGTCTTCTCAACTCCAGGGCTTTAATGTTGCTAGAGCTGCAGCCAGGGTTTCTTGGCCAACCTTGAACGAATTGTTCAAGAGTTCTTATGGAAGGCCAATTAAATATGGGCTTCAAATACCTAAATGCAACGGGTGACAAAAATTTAACTCCCAGAGCTAATGAGGCAGTTCCCCACAAATATCGCAAGATGTGAAGGTAACTTGCCGAGCAGCTTATCGATTTGTCTACTTCCGTCTTGCTCCGGAATAGACAAAATTTGACCCTCTCGCAAACTCTCTACCTCGTTCTTTAACTGAGTCACCCTGTTGCGGAGATATTCTAATGCCTGCTCTTTGCTAATTAAATATTCCTTGTACTTTCGCTTTCTAGGAGTCCCTTCGGTTAAGTACTCGTCTGTTTGTGTCTGACGACATTTGCCCAAGTATTGGCCAAGCTTCTTGGTCCTAAAGAAGAAGAACATGGGAGTTCTTCAAATAAGGGGAGAAATGACCCCTGTAAAGGGGCCGCAATATCAAACTGATCGCAGTTTGAAGTACAAAGTACCGGATTAAAATCTTCTACACCTAGCTCTATTACAGCTCGTTCATTTTCAAAACCTAAGCTACCTGCCTCTAAATTTGTCCTAGCGTCTTCTAACCTATCTTCTATTACTTTGGGTGAACATAACTTAATACTAATATTAGGGATAGCCCACTTCTGAAGTAACCTTCCATTCCCCAACCAGTGATCGGACTTTAAAAAAATTCTGTGTGGTAGAATTTGGAAAAAAATGTGGTATATTTCAAAAAAGGGGGTAGATCACAGGTTTTGGATCAAACTTTGTACAAAAATTAAAGAAATTCTGTAAGGGTTCACCTAAATTGCAAACTTTTTAATTAGACTCTAAAAAAAAACGATTATAACAACTAGTATAACAAATCGCTAGACTGAAGTTGCTAAAAATTGCACTGAGTTTTAGCAATTTTTTCCTTGACAGTGTAAAGCGGTTCCTTCCATATCAAAATATTTGTCGAACATACATTTTTTTGCAACCTTGCGGGGTGCTGCCAGCGTTTCATTCTATCACATCTCGATGTAGCGAACAAATGTGGCACGTTACAGAACCCGCTACTTGTGATTTGCCGATTTTGACAATTCTCAAGTAAATGTAAACAATGCCTCAGAAACTTTAGATGCACTGAAATTTGCTAATACTTTCACAAAAATCGCCGTTTTTTATTAATTTTCGCTATTAATTTTTTTAAAAATCATATATTTTAAAATTTAACGTAACGAAACCACGATTCCTGTCGACAAATTTATTTTTGAGAAAATTTACTATTTTACAGTTTATTTTATCCTCCCATTAGGCTTTGTTTACTTTTACTTGAGACATTTCATCGCAGCCGGGAATGCGGAATCTTGTATTATATCATTCTTGTTACCATATACATAGTGTTTAGAGTTGGACAATTTTTACTCTTAAAATTAAGAAAATTATGTCGAGCAAAAATAAAACTAGGTGCTCAATAACGCGAATATGTGGTAGATTTCATACCTTGTGTGGTAGATGTGGTAGATGCTCAAAAAAGTGGCAGATCTACCACAATGTGGTAGAAGTCCGATCACTGTACCCATCCTCATTTTCGGGGGGAAATGCCTCTGGCAAGCGAAAATATATTTCGCTGTTGGGTTGACTACGCCCAACAGCTTCATCCACTGACGCCGCATAGTAAAATTAAAAAAAAATGCATTACAACCATAAAATTACTAATTTGTATACAAGCTGCCCAATAGTTACCACGATAAACTTAAGGAGACACCTAGATAACAGAAAAAATACATATATATAAGTGCACCGTTTTGAAATATTAACATTTTTTTATTCATTGAGCCTTATGAGTAAAAAACAATTACATTTTCCTAAAATTCCACACCTTTTACTCGCTTTCTTCAAACAAAATTTAAATAAAAGGTATGGAATTTCAATTCCTTAGTTTTTATTCATTTTTTTTTTATTTCCTTGGTTTTTATTCATACAACCATTATCAATTATTTTTAGTTAAAAAATATCGAATATTTCAAAAACGGCCATATCGGTAATTTTTTTTATCTTGAACCCCAACCTACATTCTCCTTGGGTTTGTCGTGGTAGATATTGGATACCGTGCACATGTATATATTTTTAAGTGCCTACGAACAAATATCGCTCATTTACTTAACGGCAATCCCAACTGCAATCGAAGTCCATTTCCACAACATCCTGAACAACCCTATTTTCTTCTACTGAGATGCTGGTAATCGATACAGCTATAAAATATGAATATGTATATGAGTAGTCCACTTGCAAAGTGCGCTATGTAATTTTTATACCCGAGCGCACTTGTGCACAAGGGTATTATAACTTTGTTCACATAACGGTTGTTTGTAACAAACAAAACGAATCGAGATAGATATAGACAAATGTATACATAAATGATCAGAATGAAAAGAGAAATCGATTAAGCGGTGACCGTCTGTCCGTCCGTCCGTCCGTCCGTCCGTCGGTCTGTCCGTCCGTCTGTGCACACGATAACTCGAGTAAAAATCAAGATATCTTAACGAAACTTGGTACGTGTACTTCTTTCGGGCGTAGGACGGTTGGTATTGAAAATGGGCAAAATCGAACACATAACGGTAATTTTCAGAAATACGAAAACTGCGATATTTTAGTAACTACTGAAGATTATTCACTCAAAATTGATATTTACAATAATTTTTAGAAGGAAAATAAGAATGTTATAATTTTTTGGTAGCCACGCCCACTTATGGTTACAGGTGTATATCTTGGTAACCGCTGCCCCAATTTCTTCCAAACTTGGCACACTTATTGGCCTTGGTATAACATACGAAAAGGGCGAAAAATTTTAAAATCGGTCAATAACCACGCCCACATCCCATACAACGGTAATTTAGAGAAATCCGAAATCTTCGATATATCAGTAAATATTAAAGTTAATTTATTCAAAATTGATGCTTGCAACAATTCTTTACCAGGAAATACGTTTATGACAAAAAAATTTGGAAAATGGGCGTGGCACCGCCCACTTATGATCACATATATGTATCTCGGTAACCGTTCTACCAATTTGTACCAAACTCGGTGTGTTTATTATACTTACCACATAGAAGAAAAACGTTGAAAATTATTGAAATCGGACTAAAATTACGGCCGCTTTTCATATAACGGTAAATTTCAGAAATGCTTGAAACTTCATTATTTCAAAATTGAAGGACGCTAATTTACTCAAAATTGATACACCCCCGGCTACCATCTAGCTTTCGGAAAGGTGAAAAACATATATTTAATACTTGCGCCGGGTATTTAATGTTCGGCTCCGCCCGAACTTAGACTTTCTAACTTGTTTTTTAGATTTTTAGTTATTGTTGGTAAACGTACCAGTATTTAAAGTAGTTTCATGTCCACTAACAATACAGTGCAAAATCCTGATATATTCTGAAAAAAATAGCGTCAAATGTTAACTACTCTAGCTGAATATTTTTATTTTTTGGATCAACTATGCCACTTTTGAATTAAATAAGCGATATGTATTTTATACGTATTAATAAAATAACAATAGGAAGCAAGAAAAAACTAAAGACTAAGAACGGCCTTAAAAGTAATGTAAACTAATGTAAAAGACTTAAATAAATCTTAAATCTTAATTGTTGCTATACAAATAAGCCTATCTGTCTACTTTGACTGCACTGGCCACAGTCATTTCTAGCTTAACTTTAAGAGCCCCCGCACACTGCAGACTTTCTTGCCGGTTAGATGGGCTTGCTTGTCTGTCCATTGAATTTTCCGGCGCGATTAAATGCGCTCACCACCATATACATATTTTCATCTATTTCAAGCGAGCCCCAACTAAATCGGCCGGCGATAAAGTCTGCACTGTGTGGGAGCTCCAATAATCCACTTCTGTTTTTCCAAATTATTTCTACTTACCTGGCCATTTCCCCTTCCAGTGGAAAAGGATATAGGCGTACTCCCAGAGGGCATCCGGCTATGCATGTTCGGTTTGGCATTTTCACAATCTGAAAACAAAAATGGTATGGCACGTAATGTACTATATGTAAAAACAAATGTTAAAATGCTTCAAAGACTGAGATGATAAATTCTTATGATGAATATCGCGGAAAATCGTTTGCATAAATCTTTGCACCAAAAAATTTCATTCAAATTTGTGTTTGAATTATGACATCAACAGGGATGCTTTGAAACGTATTTTTTTAAAAAAAAATATATAAATCTTGGGATTATTGATTTATTTTAGAATTAGAAAAGCTAGTTTATATTAAAAAAATATATTAGGCCAGATGTATGTAATCTACTTTTACTACGAATTGAAACGATTTTATTGAATATCACAGTTACCATTAATAGTAGTTTAACAGTTAGATCAAAATGCATATTTGGCAAGAAAGATAGAATATGAGATTGCGACGTACTGGCGGCGATGACATTTTTGTATAAAAAGTAAACAAAGTCGAATTGCATGTTAAAAGAAAATGTCTGAGCAGCCAATTTTCTCAATACTAAATTTTACGATAGTAAACGTGTTTTAATTGTACTCAATTCTAAAAATATCTGTATGACTTACAATGACAATTAATAAGGAAAATGTGAAAAAACGGTGATTTTTGTGGAAGTATAAGTGGATTTCAGTGCATTTAAAGTTTACGACGCGTCGTTTACTTTTAGATCAGAATTATCAGAATCGATAAATTCGAAGTGGCCATATGTCTGACGGTGCCACCTTTGTTCGCTGCATCGTGCATATTGGGCACATGATGCTTTTAAATTCATTTTACATACATACATATGTACCAGTCCAAGATGAAAAAAGAAACCAAAATTAGTAATTTTTTTATGAATATACTTAAAAAAGTTCAGAGGAAATGCCGCAAAATAATATATGGGCAATGACATAAAATGTATGGAAATTTAGATGTGAACATAATAATAACTACAATAAAAAAGCATCACAGAAAAAGTGAGAAGCAGGCAATTTTTCAGACAAAGGGGTATTAAAGAAACTAAAATTTTGAAAAGTAATAATCAGCAAAAGAGTGCAAGAGTTAAAAATTTTACCCAAATTCATAAAAAATTAAGAAATCGAATTTTTTATAAAAATGTCACTGTACAGAGCTATTTAAATCTATTTTATTTTTTATAAATAAGGCCATTAGCATATATCGTTTTTATAAATGAATCTTATAGCGTCACGCTATATACATATGTAAATATATATATTTTGGCTGGCGAAATATGTACTGTAAATATGTACAACTAAGTAAAAAGTGTATGCGTAAATTTAACCACATTACAAAAATTTTTAAATATTGAAAGGCGTAACACAGCAACACTTTTTGTTGCACGAAACCGTTGAATAGGTACCTGTCATCTATTTCTTCAATTACGACATTTTGTTATTTTACAATTCTTTTATTTTAACTTCATTCGCATTGTCAGATTTTTCAAATTCGTTTTTGCTTCGACATTCTGCTATCTCATCTCTCTCTCTTCATTCATGTTATCCATCTTCTATTTCTTACCTTCCATTGCCGTTCGCATCGTCGAACGCGCCTGTCAAACACTGCCGCCATCATGATTTTCAGTTTGGCGGACACGTCCGATGTTAGGGGCTGTCCATATATTAAGGGAGTTTTCGCCTCTTTTGAACTTAACTTAACTTTTTGATGTTAACTTAAGGTCGTTGTTTTACTGCCTTAAAATTAAAGGGAAATTTTTACAGCGTTTTTTATGTCTATTGGTTTCTATTCGAGTGTATTGAGAATCGGTCAGCCTGAAANTAGTTTCAACATAATTTAAATGCCTTTTATGCAAGGTATATACTATAACCAGTTTTAGAACTAATTTTATATAAACTACATCTAAAATTATATATTTTTATTTTATTTTGTTTTTTAGTATTTCTGGACTATAAATATAAAAAGGCATATAAATTATATACATACATGAAAGAAAAATTAATTATCTTTATTTTGACGTCATTAGTTTTTTAATAGGTTATGTTGTTCAGAAGATATTAATATTAAAAAAAACAGAAAATTTAACTTTAACCATTGATATCTTTTTTATATTTTAATTTCACCAGGTAATTTTAGTAGGGTTGAAATCAGCACAAAAAGTTCTGTCGAGCCACATTTTTGGTTTTTGCCTCGCTAGATTGTTGATATTCTAGACTTACGTGCACAGAACGACTTCGGACTAATTCTGATTAAATCCTGCAGTGCGGGAACAGACTAACTGCCGGCAAGTTGGTTGCAAGCAAGGCGTATTAAACAAGGTGTGATTGACAACTCAGTGCGGCTCTCTTTTAAGTTGCTATAATGTCAAAAAGTATAAACAAACGAATTAACCCTCAGTGATGCATGTATCCTGTCAGCACTGATACCGTAGGCTTTTTTTTGATTATAGTTTTGTTTTACTTACATTACGTGGAATATATATATTTTGTCAATCAAATAAAACCAATTGTTTATAAAATTGTTTTAGCAATTTTTTTGTTTTTAATTGCCCAAGTTTTATGCTTTTGTGCGTTTATTTTTATATTTAAATTTTTTATCCTAAACATTATTCGACACTTATAAAAGTATGATTTTACATTTGTTTCCAATTATATATGAGAGCTTAACTTTAACAATTTTGAAATTAAATTTTTTTCATGCGAAAAAGTTTAGGTATAAACGAGTCGTTTGAAAGTGCTTGATTCGGACGGACTACAAATGAAATCACTTTCCTTGAAGTGATTTTCACAAACGCGAGATGAATCACATTACATTAAATAGTTAAGCAAAGTCGGACGTACTTATTACCAAACTTTAAATGTACTTACTTGCTCTCCTCGGCGGTTTATCTCTTAACAATTTCACGTTTATTAAGAATATTTGTTGCTTGAAAAATTTTTGTGTAAATTTTTTTTTAAACAAATTCAAATTTGAAAAAAAAAATATTTTTAAATGGGTTAACAATCCATTTCAATTTGACATTATAGCCTGTTTCTGTATGAGAGCAATGTCAAAATCAATCACTATTTGTTGAATACATTTTGGTTGCAAGTTAGGATTATCAAAGACACAAACCGAATCGGGTCAAAAGAAAAGGGTTGCATTCGCATAAACTCCAAATAAAAGTGGTGTTTAAGGAGAGTTTAACGAAATTTTTTGTATGGTAAACTCCGAGCTTAAGAGTAGAGTTAAGGCTTAAACTCCAAAATGGCCCATAAACACGAGTTAGTTGCTCAATGTGAATGCCTTATAAGTACGGTGACCATAAATATATTTTAAAAATGCAGGACAATTTATCAAAAAATTTACCTACATATAATTGCGTTGTATAAAAATAACAAAAATGTACTACATATATACATTCCTCGTCATTTGAATAGCGTACCCTTTTTTTGATTTTTTACCATACAAATTATTCTTGACAAAATTTTTATATGGAGGAAATGCGCGGCACCGTGAACAAAAAAAATTGTCGCCCCTATGTTTATTTTTTTTTTAATTTTCAAAAATGTTTAAAATGGGATGTAGAGGTAGAATATGCTATATTTTTATAAAAAGTTAATGAATATTAAACAAACAAACGGAAAACTGTACCTAGTAAGTATTAAAAGGATGCGCTATTCAAATAACGAAGATGGTATATTTCTTAATTATTAATCCAATTTTAAACTTTAAACATAAATCACATTTGCTTCATTGGTATTAATCTTTTATAAATGAATATTTACAAAATTATAATAAGGCATATTACATATTACTTTACACGAAATATGAACCTCTGTAAAGCAAATTTTTTTAGGCAAACTTTGGGTCGTTGAACACGAAAAAATACCCATGGTTTCAAAGAAAAGTTTTCGAGATTTGTTCGAAAAACGTATTTTTAGTACTTTTTCAGTTATTCCTCAATATCTCATGAAACGACCAACAGTTCGAAAGGTATTGATGGGCTCTTTGCAAAAATATATATTTTTTGTGCAGATTGTGTTCCGTAACATCTACATTTCTCAGCAGATTTTCATTTACTGTAAAAAGAAAATGATTGAAATTTCAATTTTTCGATTTTGGTCGCTTGTGACACTAATAATTTTCATTGAAATCGGCAAAGTAATATATTTTTGTAGGTCGTTTATGTTGATTGGATATTTTTCATGAGACATTGACGAATAGGTCCGAAATGTACCAAAAACACTTTTTTCATTGAAAAGAAAATCGGCTTGGAAAATATTTTTTTTTCTTAAGCGATTACCACAAAATTTGTAGAACAGTGTTATCGATTTATTTGATGCTGGTCTTCAATTTTTCGTTACCCATTGTCCATATCCGTACAATATTTAGAACGCATTGACTAGTTGAACCTTCAAAACCAACTTACACTGCTTTTATTTCGATTAGGAAAAGTTAATTTTAAAATATCNAAAGTTAATCTCAAAATATCAAAGAAAATGCGGGACAAAGGCAGGACACTTGGAAAAAATCAGAACATTTTGGGGGTTTTCTGTTTTGAAAAACTAACGCAGGACAGACCTTTAAATAACAGAACGGTCCCGCAAAAAACAGAACGGATGGTCACCGTACTTATAAGGCACACTAAAAATTTAGCATTATCTTTTACATGATATATTATATGCAGTTGTTCCTTTAAGAAAGTAAGTAGGATGTTGCTTTATTTCGGACTCTAGGCAAGCATACTCACTCTACTCCTACTGGTATCGCGTTTCGCTCTTATTGGGCGCATCCGTTCCTCCTGTTGAAATCTTTCGCGCGAAAGTGCTCGGAACAAACAAACGATACTTTTGGTAACGCATTTTAAGTTATTATGCACGCGGATACCCATTTTTCCCGCATATGTAGTACCGCCGCTAGTCAAAAAAACTGTATGTTAGTTTTTTCGCATGTAATATTTCCTTTACCTTCCGTTTTATACTCGCTAAAAGCTTTAATTTCTTTTAAATTATTATATTTTTTTTTTTTTAAGTAGGAATCAATCACTTTTTTACTTTTGTCACAGAACATACATATTTTTTCAATGATGTGTAAACATAGATACTATTCCAAGGGCAGAGACACTACTTTTAATATGATTCGCGTCCTGAGTAAGCAAAAGTCTGGATTAAAAATATGTCATCTCAATGCCCAAAGCCTACCATCTAAAATCGATGAATTCAGATCTATCTTTGAGTCTTCTGGTGTGGATGTTGTGTGTGTATCTGAGACATGGCTATCTACGTGGCATAATGATGCTTCGTTGTATGTTAGTGGTTATAAACTTTTCCGTTTAGATAGAGTTAAGCGTGGTGGTGGTGTTGCTGTGTTTGTAAAAAGTAGCCTGTCTTGTTCCCTTAAATGTACTTCAGAAAATTGCAGCACAATCGAATATATTTTCATTGAAATTAGATCTAAATACGAAAAAAATCCTTATTGGTTGTGTGTACAGACCAAACAGGAACATTGCCTACGCACCATTTATTGAATTTATTGAAAACCTGACCCTTGATTATAATAACATTATTATAGCAGGGGATTTAAACAGTGACCTTCTTTGTGAAAGTAAGTTTGCGTTAGCCATGAAAAACCTGGGTTTATTCCCTGCTAACGATTCAATGCCTACACATTTCACGCAAACTAGTAGCACTTTGCTGGACCTATTTTTTGTAAATGACACCACAAAAATACTCCTCCAATACTCCAACTTTCTGTTCCAAGTTTTTCTAAGCACGACTTAATTTTTTTGACATTTGACTTTCAATCGACCTATGACACTAGTTCTATTCATATCGCGACTTTATACATATTGATTACAAGCATCTTGAAGAAGCGGTGGATAAAATTGACTGGAGATCTATCTACAACTTAGTATCTAGCAATGATCAAGTAAATTTCCTTGAAGGAAACGTTAGTTCACTCTTTGATCAGTTTGTGCCAGTTGTATACAAATCAGTAAATGATAAAAAACGGCCATGGTTCAAAAACTATATTAAAGATTTGATATACAAACGCAACAACTCATATCGAAACTGGAAGCGATTTAAATGTTTAGAAAATTATAATACCTTTAAGGCTCGCAGACGAGATGTCACCAAAGCAATTAAATTAAAAAAATACAATATTATGAGCATCAGTTCAGTGTGGCGGTTTGTTCCAAACAGACGTGGAAAAGAATCCGTGAGATCGGGATTGGCAACAAAAACCACTCCGTCTCTGAATCAGTTAATGTAAGCCTATTAAATGAACAATTTGTACGTTTGCCCGATTATTTGAGTAATATATGTTATGACAGTTACTGTTCTAATATTAATGTTGTGATGCCTATTTTTTGTTTTAAATATGTTGATGATTGTGAAGTAGTTCAGTCCATACTCAGTGTAAAATCNCTAATATTAATGTTGTGATGCCTAGTTTTTGTTTTAGATATGTTGATGATTGTGAAGTAGTTCAGTCCATACTCAGTGTAAAATCGAATGCGGCTGGTCTTGATGGTATTCATCCAAAGTTTCTCAAATGTATATTACCAAAAATCTTACCATATCTTAGCTACGCTCTGAATACTATCATTACTACGTCAATTTTTCCAAACTCTTGGAAGAGGGCCAAGATTATTCCAATAAAGAAAGCGAATGGTGACTATCGGCCGATTGCAATATTACCGTTTCTGTCCAAAGTTCTTGAGCGTATCATGCATCGCCAGATAAACGCCTTTCTGAGCAAGAACTCCTTGGTCTACCTATTGCAGTCGGGGTTTAGATCCAATAAGAGCTGCACTACGGCGCTCTTAAAAGTTTCAGACGATATTAGGTTTAATATTGACAAAAAATATGTGACTTTTCTTACTCTACTTGACCATTCCAAAGCATTCGACTCTGTGGACCACAAACTTTTAATCTTAAAACTTAAAAACTTGTTCAATTTTTCTACGTCGGCATCAACTCTTGTGCAATCATACCTCAGTGGTCGTTTACAAGCAGTATGTGCCGGTAACACTATATCCAACTGCTTACCTATAACTAGAGGTGTCCCTCAAGGTTCTATTCTTGGTCCCTTACTGTTTGTTCTGTATATTAATGACCTGTTTAGTGGGATTAAATATAGTGATGTCCATGTTTATGCAGACGATGTCCAATTATATGTTAGTTGTCCCATTGACTCAATTGATGTTTGTATTAAAAATTTAAATACCGACTTGAAATTTATAAGCAGGTGGGCTTCTGACAATGGACTGATCCTTAATCCAGATAAATCTCAGTGCATCGCTATATATAAGAAAATCTTCATACTTGACGACTACATCGAGGTTAAATTAAATAATGCTGTGATTAAATATGTTGACACTGTTAAAAATTTAGGGGTTGTATTTAATAGAACTTTGACGTGGAGAAATCACATTTTTAGCACCATAGGCAAAGTATATGGTATGCTCCGAAATCTATGGACCACTCAACACTTCACACCAATGAAAATTCGATTTAGCTAAAACGTATTTGTTGCCGACGTTATTATATGGTTGTGAGCTGTATACTAATTGTGATAGTGTGTGTCGTAGTAAACTTAATGTATTGTATAATAACATCGCTAGGTACGTCTACTGTAAAAAACGTTATGACCACATTTCATTATTTTGCAGAATATTGTTGAACGTACTCTTTTCTTTCAATTTGATGTATTTATACCATCATCCATCTCTTTTACATTCTCCTACTTAAACCCTACTACTACCGCTACTTTTGTCCCATTCTCCATAACTTTTACCACTACTATTATTAATTGCTAATTATAATAATAATTAATCTAAGTTTTACCTATGTACTCTAGTTTTAAGGTCAAACATTGTAAAAATAACTTATGGTTGTGTGTTTGACTTAATTAATTAAATAAATAAATAAATAAACACGGTAGCTCGATTTCAAAAGAAAATGCCAAAAGCACAGTTTACATCAAATGGGCCCAATGGCGGCTAAGAAGAAGAAGTGAAACTACCTTTAAATATTTGTATCATGATATATACGATGCTATGTAGTAATGAAATCATATTAAAAACAAAATTGGCGAGATGCATGGAGCTATTTTCATTCATTCCATTTTTAATATAATGAACTTTTTCCCAAAACATATCAATATCGGGATGATCGCTAGAAATATAAAGCTCACTCAGCCTCAGTAAATTCCTCTGCGTGGTGATTATATCAGGATCGCAATCTACGAGATGGGGAAACTTAACAAAACAGGTAAAATTGGTAAATCTTCTTTGGAAACTACCTTATCTGGTATCATTATTTGTAAAAGTTTTATATCTTCACTCTTAAAATCAAATCTTAAATGTATTTGGTCCAAAAACTCTATTGGTTTTAACTTCAAGGTTTCCAGAACAATTGACATTACTTTTCATAAACATTGTTATGGGTTACTCTAGTGCACCCGGTAGCATGTCTGAAATTTCACCATCTCATATTTTTCTAGAGCGTACGGCAACGCTAATCCCGCATGGAAGGTCTGCCATTTTGCAATAGCTGTGTTCCTTGTGTCATTAGTTCCTGCAGGTCTGTTCGTCTACTTTTTTCGGTTATATCTTGACACAAATGTTAAAATATAGAGAGCAATATATATCAGGGCTTGTATTTTGNGCTGATTGTCATTAGTTCCTGCAGGTCTGTTCGTCTACTTTTTTCGGTTATATGGTATTCGGTGTCTTGGTAGTTTGAGAGCTACGTTTTCCTTTGTACCATAACATTCTGGCGGCAAGATTATCAATATTCTGATATAGAGCAGTGGCAATCGGTAACCTTTTCGGCATGGTGTACGAATAAATTGAGTTTTGCTGTGCCAAATGCAAAGAAAAATTTTGACAGTTGGAGAAAAAACCACACAAACGCTCATGCAGAAGCTCTATTTCGTGCGCTGCTGAAATTGTTAAATTTACATCTATATTTTAACTTGCAAGTAACGTACGTTCTTTTGTTTTATCAGATTCCATTTTNGAAAAAACCACACAAACGCTCATGCAGAAGCTCTATTTCGTGCGCTGCTGAAATTGTTAAATTTACATCTATTTTTTAACTTGCAAGTAACGTACGTTCTTTTGTTTTATCAGATTCCATTTTTATTTTCCTTCTTTATTACCGCCCACAATATTCTGCCTTATCCTGACTTTCACCCGAAAGTTGTTTTACCGCCCATAGTAAATACAGGGAAACCAAAAGCTGAAAAGTGAACCGGTTCGAAAAAAATGAAACTCATGATAAGGCTGATTACACTTAGAAGCTGTCAAAATTTACCTAGCACATGAGCTAGATAAAATTCTGACGTTCGTACTCACCACGAAACTGTCAAATTTGCCAACTAGCAATTTTAAAAGATTTTTTTTTTTGCGGTTCTTCTTAATTGGCGCTGTAACCGCCTAANGCTAGATAAAATTCTGACGTTCGTACTCACCACGAAACTGTCAAATTTGCCAACTAGCAATTTTAAAAGATTTTTTTTTT
>NW_016161502.1:0-10775 GCF_001687245.7 Rhagoletis zephyria
TATAGCACTATTTCGGAGATCACCACATCTCCTCATCAGACTTCTTTTTTTTAGACTTCAGCAGGAATCGAACCTGCGAATTCGATGTTCAAAGTCAGAAGCGTTAACCACTGAGCTATGTACAAAAGTTCGTGATTTAAAAATCTAGCCAAAATGTTTTAATTCTAGTTTCTAGGTTTCATATATAGAAATATTGGTTTAAAATCTAAACCGATATAGAAAATGTTTGCACACAGCGAAATGTGGTGTTGATTCAAACTCAACATATGAAAGGACATTTACATGCGCGGCTGTAGCTGAGTGTGCAANGAAATATTGGTTTAAAATCTAAACCGATATAGAAAATGTTTGCACACAGCGAAATGTGGTGTTGATTCAAACTCAACATATGAAAGGACATTTACATGCGCGGCTGTAGCTGAGTGTGCAAAGATGCTTGACACAATTGGTTACTACCAAGGCTGTCCGGTTTCAATCCCCATCAGACGGAGCATGAAATTTTATTTTTATTTTTTATTCTTAATTATGAAAATGTTTGGGTTTAAAATTTAAACCGAACTGTTTAAATTCTAAACCCAACATATGTGCTCTCTTTGTTTTAATCTTGGAGGGTTTGTATTTGAAACTGAATTTAGTTTGGTTATATATGTAGCCAAAAAAGTTTAAAATTAAAACCGAAATTTTTAACCGTGTATATACAAAAAAAAACCTCCCTTGATTTCAAATTTTATCAATTCTCATTTGTTACGCTTTCACTCTTTAACTACTACTAATCTCGATTAGATGAGGGGGCATATCTCAAAAAATATTTTTGATAGAGTACTGGAACTTGTTATAGATATATATAAAATCAATTCTATACTCATGGAGAAGGGCTGCCATCTGTTTAAAAAACCAAATTCAACTGGAATTAAGGGAATTATTTATTTGAAAATTATATTTACCCTTTCAGTGTCGAAAAAATTTTACGGTAAGCTAAAAATCTAAACCTTTGTATATCAGGAAAAGTCAACCCTCTGAATATGAGAAAAATATTTTTTTTTTTTGTGGAAATCTTATCGTTCAAAAGTTATAGCTTGCCGGATATATATGACGGGGCTCCTCAGATTCGTAATGGTTCAAACCACAAATAAACAATTACAGATTAATTTATTCCGTTTATCATATTTATACATTCTGAGTTTTACATCTACGAGTTTTAACCTGTGGAATAGTCACAACACTAAAACTCGAAAGAAAACTATAAATACTGATTTTGTTACAACTAATTTCTAGAATGCTACTAAATAGAAAGCTCTCTAAAGAAAATAGGATAAATACAAAATGAAAAAGATGAAAGGGGAGCTAATCGGTAGCATTTTAGTATCATCCATAAGAAATGTCGATTAAATTCGACAAATCCCCGGAAAATATTTCGGAAAGGGTTGCCACCTGTTTGAATAGCCAAATTTAAATTAATTATTCGCAAGCTCTCTGAAAAATTAATATATGAGTGTCAAATGAAAGATTGCTAAGTAGCCATCAGATTGAATATTTAGAATATTACTGAGGTGCTTTACAAGTATTGCCACCTGTTCAAAAATTAAATTCAGTTAATTTAAATAAATTACTACAATATGGGTATCAATCGAAAGGTTTCTGATAAGGGTTTTAGTTCTAAACTGCATGTCAATCGAAAGGTTTCTGATAAGGGTTTTAGTTCTAAACTGCATGTAGGAGGGTTGCTGCCTATTTGAAAAATCAAATTCTTCTTGAATTAAGGGAATTTGGTAATTGGAATATACATATAGCACAGTATGGATGTCAGACTAAAGGGATTTAATAGGGTTTTAATAGGAAAATATTTGGAAGAGGATTGCCACCAGTTTTAAAAGTCCACTTTAAATTGTAAATCTTCAGCTTGAACATGTAGAATTTTCTTAGGTATTTGAAGAGGGTTGCCACCTGTTTTAAATCTAAACTCAAATACAATTATATTATAAGTTAAATGAGTTTTTACAATCTAGGTTTTAAGCGAAAGAGTCTTCAAACGGCTTTATTTCTAAGCAACATATGCATGTATGTTTAGCAGGGTTTCCACATGTTTGAAAATTCGAATTCAACTTGAATTATAGGAATTAACGGTAAAAGAAGTAAAATTCAAACTATTCAATTATTTCAATGAATTATTGCAATATGGGTATCAATCGAAATGGTTTTGAAATGCCTTCATTTGAAACTACATGTACATAGGTATGAAAAAATATCACAAGAGAGAGGTTGAAGATAGTTTCAGTGTTAAAATTTCTGCTTTTCGCAAGAATGATTGAATACAAGATTGCGCCAATCGAGCTGAGAGCAACTGGCCGTGTCGTCAAAAAATACCAGAATGAGAGTGCAAGACGAACTCGACAAGAAAAAGAGGAAGCATCGAACAAAAGGCAGTATTGCCAAGGTTTGAATTTGAAAAAGCACCAAATTTGTATTGGTATATTTTATGGACTTTATATACAAACATAATTTTATTGTAAGGATTCCGATTCGAATTAATAAAAATCAATGTTTCTTGCTCTACGGTCGATTTCTTCTCGCATGATTGAAGGTGCTGCCACATATTTTGTTGTCGCTTATGTCACTGTGCTATGATTTTGTTAAAATTTTTGTAAAGTTGCTTACCACACTTACGATTGCTATAAATTTTGCTTCCATTTTTTTAAGATTTTCTAATTTGGTGTCTTCAAACTAAAAACAAAAGCACCAAAAACGCACCAAGCACCAAACTCAAAAATTTTCGCGTTTTGAATACCCACTAAATTTGGCGCTAAAAGCATCAAGTTTGCAATAGTCAATGTAAACAAAAGTATTTTATGACGTCAGCGATTGGGTGGATGCTGTCAAATCGACGAAGAGAGGGTTAGCGGTCCGCGAATGGCGCGACCTTTATTTTCTGGATCGTGTGCTTTTCGCATATTTGAAGTATGTTGAGTTTAATTGAAATAAATTACACCTAATGTAGCACGTAGAAATTCCATACACTCAGCGAAGCGGGTGAGAGCGATCTAGTATATAATAGATATGTATGCTTTATGATATATACTCGGAAATGAGAATGAAGTGCCGCAAGTAGTAAAAGGTTGTTTTGGGGGAAAACCACTGAAAATGGGGTAATTTTTCAAGGAATTTCGGGGAACTAGCCTTAATACAGTTGGCATCCATGGTATAAAGAGCAGCTTTCGCGTTCTGTTGTTGCACTTACTGTTGCCACAATTTTACTTTACTGACTATTGGTTGCCAATGCTCACTATTTTCCTCGTTGCTTGTTAGTTGTTGTTTATTGTGGCGCTCTTGACGCTTATTATAAATTATAATGATTTCGCTGATGCTGCACACATGATAAGCCGCTTGCTGCGAGAGCCTGCGCCCTCCACTGCCCACCAGCTGCTTCACGAGGTTGCTGCTATAGCAACTAATGCTAAAATAACAATGAGTTGAGCAAAAGCAAGTGTTGGCAACGCTTTAATTCATAGCAGGTGTATATATGTACGTACGTGTATATTTGTCTACATGTCAACTTGTTATGTGCTCATTTTGCTGGAAAATTATCGCGTGAACAACAGCAACTTCAGCAGCAATGTAACAGTAATATTGAGCGATGGTATTGCATGATGAACTCGCCACGAATGTATGGCATTATGCTTTGCCATGGAATATTGGATGCCAAGCCCGTCAAGTTGGATATGCACAGAAGTGAATGCCATTGCGTGTTGAATTCGTTTTTGGGCTGTTTTAATTGGCTGAGTTTGGTTTCGATATCCTTTCGGCATAAATCAAACTTCGTGAAGCATGAAGAACGCCCGTAGTTCATTTCAAGATACCGTGGATGCGCGTATGTACATATAAGACCACCGAAAAGACATTACTTCTGGAAATGAAACGTAATGTGCTTTTTAGGCGTATGTAACTAAACCGAAAAGATTCCACCAATTTGCGAGTTTTACAGCACAGATTCGTTGGTGTAGGATCAAAGAAATTGTTTTGTTTTAAGTACTTCCCCCTCAGACTTAAAATTGCATTAGCATTTCGGGATCTGAAGCCTTTACATAGCTATACTGGCTCTACTTGTATTCGTATCAGCTTTTTTACGTTTACGCACTACTACTTACATCAAGCCCCTAAATGCATGCTATGCACTGCTGCATGTGCAAAAATTTTCTTTATGAAATTTACGAAACTTTTTCACATTCACTTCTCAAAAATAATATAATTAAACATTTTTATTATAATTCACTTCAAAAAATACTCGTCCTATTCTGATGCATCCTCCGCACAAAGCTTCCCAAGTTTTTTACTCCGGCTCTGCATAGCTTACAACGTTGCAAAGATGGTAGGTTAGTTTAGAAAGGCTGCCCCGCGCAGAGCGCGCAGCACACGTGGGCTGGGAAAGCCCGTTGTGATACCTCTGGCTGAAGCATTTTATATAGCACAAAAAGACGAGAACGTTCGCCGTGTTAAAATCGGCTCAACAATTTAGAAAGTACTTGTTGAAGAATTGGTTGCGCATATTGGCCAGGGCGGGACAATGGCAGAGATAGTCATGGATGGTCTCCACGTCTTCCTCGTCTCTGCAACTGCAACAGAAATCGTGTCATAACCTTTTTCCATCAGGCAGTATCCGGAGATTACCCCGACTACTAATCTGAGGAAGAAGCGGTCCAACCGGGTGCGAGCTATGGATCGCTTTACATCAATCTTTGCCCAAATTTGCCTGGTAGTTTGGCAGGTGGTTTCCACAGCCCACCTTATATTTACCTCCTCAACGAGTACCACTTTTAGTTTGTGTTTGCAGGAGGTAAGAGGTATGCCCGAATTCCGAGCAGAATTGACTTCAGATATTTCCGTCCCCCCAACTTTTCAGCTAGTCTTCCTGAGAGCTGAGAGTCTTCCTGAATTCTACGGCTGCTTTGTCGTTTTTTCATTAGAATTTTGAGATTTGATAGCAGCCTGGCTGTCAGAATAGATAGCAATAGGCCGTCGTAGAGAGACGAAGGTTATAAGCCACCGCGACGCCTCCATTATGGCGTTTAATTCTGCTTGAAAAACACTACAATGGTCCAGTAAGCGAAAACCGAGGTTTAGCGCGAGTCCGTCAGAAAAGATCCCGCTACCCACTCTTTTGTTAAGCTTGGAGCCATCTGTATATATGGCCGTAGATCCTGGGTTCAGGTCTGTGACCCTTTCCTACTCGTTCCTCTCTGGGATTCTTGTGGAGAATTTGTTGTCTACACAGAGTAGAGGAGTGGTATAATCTGTCTGTCGTTGATTATCCGGTATAGTTTCAAGTAATTTTGCGAATCGGAATCAGAGGTCTCTATATGTCAATGATGGTGACTGAAGGTAAATCATTGGCCACAGTTCACAGTTCGTTTTCTTTACATCTCAATGGATTTTTTAGTAGCTTTTCGTTATTTTATTTTAAAATTATTCCTTTTTTACTTTTCGTGTTATTCTTATGATCTTTGTTCGATACTTTTACGCAACGTTTCAGGAACTTTTACAACTTACTGGCACCTTTTCGAGTTTTTTTGAACTTTCTCTATGTATCTTGCGGTACATCCTCCTCAATTTTTTGGGGTTTTTCGGGATTTTTCAATCACTTTTCGGCATTTCGGTATATTTTTATGTTTTGTTTAGGACTTCTTTGGAACTCAATTTTTTTTTTTTTTTAATTTTCGAGATTCGGATTTTATTTGAGCTATTTTGCTGAATATTTTTTAAGACTTTTTATCTTTTGGGGATTTTTATTCCCGCTTGTTTGAGAACTTCCGCTTTTTTTGAAAATTTTTGGGATATTTCTGGATTTTTTTGTAACTTTTCGGTTTACTTTTTTTTTTAATTGAAAAATTTGAATTTTTGAAATTTCGGTTTGCCTAATGCTTTATCGTTGGATTTTCTAGATTGTTACGGAATATTTGGGGCCTTTTCGTGATATTTCGGTATTTTCATTTCCAAAAATATATCAAAATATAAATTTTGTTCTTGCGAACCCACAAAAGCAAAATACTAAATTTATGGCCGGTAGATATAGATAATAGAAATTAAAAGTTAGCTAAATTTTTGAGAACTTCCGTTTTTTTTTTAATTTTTGGGATATTTCTGGATTTTTTTTTGAACTTTTCGGTTTACTTTTTTTTTAAATTAAAAAATTTGAATTTTTGAAATTTCGGTTTGCCTAATGCTTTATCGTTGGGTTTTCTAGATTTTTACGGAATATTTGGGGCCTTTTGGTGATAATTCGGTATTTTCAGTTCCAAAAATATATCAAAATATAAATTTTGTTCTTGCGAACCCACAAAAGCAAAATGCTAAATATATGGCCGGTAGATATAGATAATAGAAATTAAAAGTTAAATTTATTCGCTTTTTACTAAATATTAATACTTGTTGCAGTCTTATGTATTTCTTTCGCATGTTANATTTTCTAGATTGTTACGGAATATTTGGGGCCTTTTCGTGATATTTCGGTATTTTCATTTCCAAAAATATATCAAAATATAAATTTTGTTCTTGCGAACCCACAAAAGCAAAATACTAAATTTATGGCCGGTAGATATAGATAATAGAAATTAAAAGTTAGCTAAATTTTTGAGAACTTCCGTTTTTTTTTTAATTTTTGGGATATTTCTGGATTTTTTTTTGAACTTTTCGGTTTACTTTTTTTTTAAATTAAAAAATTTGAATTTTTGAAATTTCGGTTTGCCTAATGCTTTATCGTTGGGTTTTCTAGATTTTTACGGAATATTTGGGGCCTTTTGGTGATAATTCGGTATTTTCAGTTCCAAAAATATATCAAAATATAAATTTTGTTCTTGCGAACCCACAAAAGCAAAATGCTAAATATATGGCCGGTAGATATAGATAATAGAAATTAAAAGTTAGCTAAATTTTTGAGAACTTCCGTTTTTTTTTTAATTTAAAAATTTGAATTTTTGAAATTTCGGTTTGCCTAATGCTTTATCGTTGGGTTTTCTAGATTTTTACGGAATATTTGGGGCCTTTTGGTGATAATTCGGTATTTTCAGTTCCAAAAATATATCAAAATATAAATTTTGTTCTTGCGAACCCACAAAAGCAAAATGCTAAATATATGGCCGGTAGATATAGATAATAGAAATTAAAAGTTAAATTTATTCGCTTTTTACTAAATATTAATACTTGTTGCAGTCTTATGTATTTCTTTCGCATGTTATTTCGATTGAGCTGCCAAAAGTGATATTTATAAGACTCCAAGACTTCATCAGGCCGTCGGAAAGTTATATTTTCATTATCTTTATAATTTCAGTAGAAATCAATGTACGTCTTATTAACTCAGAACTGTTGATACATATTTATATGTATGTGCTTAAGTAATGACCCAGTGGGAAAATGAAAATCCATTACCTTTTTCTACCAAGAAACGATTAACAACTACGGTTGAATGAGATGCATCGCAAAGTAAGCGAGTGGGTGATGTGTAGCATGATAAAAATATAGTAAGGTAGAACCGCTGAGAGTCACTTTTAAAATTCTTGACGTTTCCAAACAAATTAATTTTTAAATTTACTCACAAACTCACACACACATTTTCATTTTCAATCTCAAGCAACAACAATTTCGAACAATTTAAATTTTTTATTTTCACTTTTATATGATTTTAAAATGTTGGCAAACTTCAAAAAAAATCATGGCCGACAAATTGAGAGAACGGTTCTACCTTGCTATGTTTTTATCATGATGTGTAGTTTTGAAGCCACAAAGAAAAAAAAAAACAAAAAGTTTGAAAACTAACTCAATTATGTATTTTTTCACCTTATATCAATAGGTGCTGTAGCCGAATGAGCGCGTGTTCGACTGCCATTTTGTTGATAACGGGTTCAAAGCCTGTTGCATGGACTTTAAATTTTTTAATTTTTAATTAGAAATTCCATTTATAGTTTCGTAAAGCGACATGCGACACATTACTTTCGTATGACATCACTTTGGAGAAATTCTCTCATATTTTCGTGCGTAGGTTATAACTTTTCCCACTGTACATATGTGAATAACACATACATTGACGTGCGATTGCCTAGCTCCTCAGTACAAAATATTCAACAAAGGCACATATTTCGCTTGACATGCATAGACTTTTATTTATACCTCTTCTTGCATGCTAACCGCACAGACGCCACAATGTATGCAACATTAACTTTTCATTAGCAGTTATATCAGCTGCTGCGGTAAATTTTTCTCGTCGCCGCATTCATTTTCTACAATATTTTCTATGGCTTCTTGCTCGCTTTGTACTTTTTTCGTATTTTTCAACATTTTCATGCTCGCAAAATATCTGCTCCGCTCTGCTATTTTCCATTACTTTTGTGCATGCCATTTTTCTGCTTTATTTTAGAACACTCACGTAGTTTTTTCTCCGTATTTCTCACTCAGTTATCTACCTCCAGCTAACCGATTCATTTGCATTAATGAGAAACTTGATTTCATTTTACTTATACGTGAAAATAATGATTACAATAATTATATCTCAGAGGCAAATGCATATCTTAATGTCACTGATATGCGTGCTTGCTTATGAGTACCCATAATTGCATATGCATATACTGTAATGCTCAGCTTTTTATTCTGCGTAACTGAAAATGAATTGACGCATTTTGTTATTGAAGTAGCGGGTAGAAAATGTGCATATTTATGTGTTTTAATGTTGAGCAAAGAGCGTGAGTTTTGAGTGAAAAAAATCATTCTTTAAAGACTTATGCGTAAATAAATGTTTATTATGTTTGCATATGTACACATACATATTAAATTATTATATCTATGTGCTAACAAAATTTATATGTATTTTATGAGTGGATGGACTTTTAATATAGAAACGCCTCATAGTCCAAAGTAATAATATTTTTTTTTATTTTTTGGTTGAAATTTTTTATAGAAAATGAAGTGCAGATTTCTCTTAAATTGTCACAAAATGAATTACTCTAACAGTAGATAACCAGTTGTGTTGTGAGTATTTTTATTAAGCAACACATAGATATTTATATTATCTTAACTTAACCAGAGAGGACGCAAATTAATTTGTTTCATATCAAAAAAATCTCAAAGCATTCACACGTTGAATTGCTAAGATTATTTCAGAATATCTTTAAAAAATCATCTTCCTATCATCTCCCAAACACTTGCACACACCCCTGCTATACCTGCACTCACAAATACACAATAAAAGTACAAGTAAGTACAAATATGTGCCTAGTACTTATGTATTGTGCTACAGAAAACCTTAAATTACTACATTTACTTGGAAATACCTTAGCCTTACCTTGTTAGCTTATAAAATCCTCTTCCAGCAGCTTTTATTTAATAAATCACAATTGATCGGTTACTATGGCAATGTTTGTTTATTTTGGGCAATTAGTTTGCCTTTTTGAGCAATTTCAATATAAGAGCACTTAAATTTTTGACGCACGTGCGCTTTATAATTTTCGAAATATGCGTATTTTCAAATGCCCAATGAATAGTAATAATAATAGGGAGCTTTTATGAAAAGAAATCTTTGTGAATGTACATATAAATTTGTATACAAAAATTTATCAAGGTATTAATTTTACGAGAGGAAATCTTCCAGCTCATGAGTTTGTCAAGTTAAAATTATAATAATGACAGAGTACAACAAATATATATATTATTTTATTTACCACTACGTAGCCATTGTAAACGTATATGTACTTACAAAATATGAAAAGCGAGATGTAGTGTTTTGGGAAAATAAAAATCATATGCAGAAGGAAATTTGGTATTAAAAGTCAAGGCGCTCTTAAAGCGATTTTCACGCTAGCAGTTGGTTGAGTAAGCCAGTTTGGTTCGTATTGAAATTCCGTAAGTTTTGTTAAGTAACATTCGTTTAGTTTGTATGTATATAAAGAAGTTAAGTAGTTGGTCCAGTTTTTCAGTTATCGTTTTTTCCCGAATATTAAATGTTTAAGTTAGAGAATCTCTGAAAGGTTCACTTGTTATTCGAAAAAAAAGAGAATACGAGTAGCATACCCTTTAGGTATTACGGATTGGTTCACTATAATAGCATTTTATAACTTCAGAGAATCGTCCTTGACTTGGTGTGCTATAACACTTTTCGGCAGTCGGCTGGGATATTGATAAAGCCAAGTTTCTATGAAAGTCTGGATTGTATTTTCCGAGGTTGGAAATTTTAAGCACATAAAACAATTAAAAATATGTAATTTAAATGCTAATATTTATACCATGAAAAGGCCTTTCTGGGGTTTTTTGGGATACCTGAATCTGAAACAAATTTTTTTCAAAAATGGTAGCTGTTTGCCTCTTTTTGCGCTTTGTTACAAAACAAAAAAAATGAATGAACATTGTTGAGAAACATTGTTTGCACTTTTCCATCATATGCCCTCGATTGTTTTTGCACTAGAGAGATCTTTTGATGGTATAAATATTTGCTATTAAATAACTTTTAATTGTTTTAAATGCCGCTCTGCGACCACCAACTTCAAATTGAAAAAAAAACAAGTAAGAAAGTCTAAGTTCGGGCGGAGCCGAACATTAAATACCCGGCGCAAGTATTAAATATGTTTTTTCACCTTTCCGAAACCTTCCGCTAGATGGTAAGCCGGGGTGCATCAATTTTGAGTAAATTAGCGTCCTTCAATTTCGAAATATTGAAGTTTCAAGCATTTCTGAAATTTACCGTTATATGAGAAGCGGCCGTTATTTTAGTCCGATTTCAATAATTTTCAACGTTTTGCTTA
>NW_016161502.1:11086-30129 GCF_001687245.7 Rhagoletis zephyria
CTGATCATTTATGTATACATTTGTCTATATCTATCTCGATTCGTTTTGGCTGTTACAAACAACCGTTATGTGAACAAAATTAATATACCCTTGTGCACAAGTGCGCTCGGGTATAAAAAAAACGTTGCGAAAACTGATAAATTATTTTTCCGTACAGAATGCAGGCTTTCAGAAAAACTTGGTTTCATTATTTTCATGGAGAAAGAACTGAAAATGTCCAACAATGTTATTATATAGGGCCTGTCAAGCGGGAACATCTATCTGAGAATACTTAAACGATGATGGACCGATTTTCCGTCATCCATTGTGCCGTTTTGCTATTTTCAGAGTAATTTATTATTCGCACAATGCTCCTGTAATTTATTAAAAGCATTTTGAGTAGCAACCAACGGCCATTGATGGCGCGGTTTGTTTTAAGGGGAGAGGAGGTAGGGGAGTTTGAAGAGGTCGTTGGTACAACTCATATTTTATCCTTCACGCTGAACACACCTCGTTGCGTACCCCAGTAAAATTATTTTCTAAGGCAACCCCGATGGCCTTAGCAAATTGAGTTCCCCCAATGTATTGCTTCTCTTTCAGTGATTACTCAGCTAGTATAGGAATGACTCTTATGCGATCGGTGTGTCAGTTGCTGCCTCTTTTAATAGACTGTTCATTCATTATTTCAATTACCTCTAAGCATTCTTTTGTGTCTACTAGAAATTTTCAGAATTCTACCGCATAACTCCGATTAGTCAGCCATTCCAATGAAATTTTGGTTAGACTGTTCAAGTATTAGGAGAAGTTCGGAGTCGGCGTAAAACTGTAGATCCGTCCGCTTTGTGTGACAACCTCAAGGCGCACGCCACAAGTCGGAGGAGAAGCTCGGCCAAACACTAACATATGTGTAAGCGCCAATCTATTATTATTATTATATAGTTCTCATGAATTCTGATAGGAAAATTTGTATGTAGAGATAACTAAGCTAATGAAATAATGATAAAAAATATTTAAAAAAATGAATATATCGATGACGGTAAATATTGAAAATGTTATCGAAAAATAAATATTTATATAAACTTAAATAATGTCGATAAATATATATTTCTTTAAATAAATAAGTCGATAAGTTGACCGATAGCAACTTAAATACTTATTTATAAGTGTCTGTAAGCGAATGTTGGTTATTATTTAGGTATGAATAGATACAAAATAATTTATCGATAGGATTATCACTGCGACAAATGTTTATGTAAAATTATCGATAACGATTAAAAGACTTGCCTTTGCTGTTTATTCATTAAATGATTTAACTAAAGAAAAAAATGCATACATTCTTCAAAATAACTGCAGAAGCTGTTATAAAATGTGCGATTTGCGAAAAGGAACGTAATGCGATTGCATTTGAGAAAACTAGGACAGTAATTTCATTAAACCTCAATTTTATGCGAACATAAAAATTCATCTGGTAAACAAGTCAATAAGCACCTTAAGTTACCGCCAACGCCAACAGCCACATAATAGCCACACACACGCACATACAGTGTTGCCAATTTGAGGGATTTCGCCCTTTTTTCGGAATTTTATGACTAAAAAGGGCGTATGGAATTTTTGTTCGAAAAACGGGATTTTTTGCATACCATACCAAGCAATACAATTTAGTACCTAATTGATAAATAAGAAAGAGTTCATATTATCAATCCTATTAGCGGAACTTCATTCACTTGAAATTAATCTTAACAGCAAATTTTTGAGTATTTTTCAGATTTTAGAAAAATTTCTAAGCAATAATTCTATTCAAATGTCTTGAGTTTCTAGATTTTGAAGTTGTTTTTAATTAATGTAAAATAATTAGCAGCAAGTCTTTAGAGAGCATAACGGTATACAGATATGGACAACTTTGATTAAAACGATGAATGGAAGAGTATTTTGAGTGCTTTTATTATCAAAGAAAGTAAAATTAGCGATATATAAACGTTTGGGAGGTAGTCGTTAACAAAAGGGCAGTGGAGACTTCTTGTATCGAAATTTTATGGAAGATATAATTTTGTATTTTTTTTTCATAATTTTAATGCTAACTGCCAACGATTTTAAACAATCGTCGCATTTTCTGAGGTTTTTGACGGACATATAAAATATAGTTACCATGAGAATATGGCTGAATTAACAATTGGGTATTATTATTGGGAGTCTCCTGAAAGAAACAGAGTCGAAAAATATTGATTTCAAAAATATCTATACTATTTTTACGAAAAGTGTTTTTTTCCCATATTAAATATTGAGAAAATTTTGAGGGCTTGAGCGACCACCAAATATTTTTTTATTTCAAAATAACAAAATGCGGGTACACTTTTTCGGTATAGAACATTACATTAAATTTCCGACTTTACTTTTTCACACGCATTTTTGGACCATTCTAATGCAAATACTTGTGTTTTTCATCGGAAAGCATTTTATGTATAATAGATACATACAGCGCGGGATTTTTGTAATAATTTTAGTATAAAACGGAAGTTAGGTTATATTTGGATGGGATTTTATTAACCCAGTTACTGGCAACACTGCGCAAATACATCAACATAAATATGTATGTGTATGTCCAACCACATCTTCCGTAGGACGTACATATGTATGTATATATGTGCGTGCAGTGCACTCATGGCGAATGAAGTGAATAAAGTCAAATAGAAGGACAGGATTTTAAAATTCAAATTCTATGTGCTTTGGCAAAGTTTTGCGCTATAAAGAGAAATGTTGGCGCCATGCAATGGATGACAAGTGCAGTGTTGGCGTATAATCAGAGGAAAATGCGTAACTATCTGAGTGTGCATATGTGGTCGTGGACGAGCAAGCGTACATACATATCTATGCGCGTTGAAGTGTGTCAGCAAATGTCTTACCAACGAATAGTGATGCTGCGGCTGTACTATAACCACAGTAATTTGATTGTCTATATGCTAATGCAGAGCCTGGCAACCAGCCCTACTAAAACTAAAAAAAAACACTTGAAATAGAACTATGAAATAAGCTTAAGCACTAAGTGACAGGAAAATGGACATAATGCTGCGAGTGTATGTGTCGACTGGCATTCTTAAGCACGCACTCATACGCACATGCATGCACCACAAAGTATGCATATAAAATTAGGTTGTGTGCCCATACGTGTGGTGATAGCCAAACAGCTGCTTAATGTGCTCAGCCGTCAGCCGTAAGTACATATACATAGCTGATGAACTGGTCAAGTATTTGCGAATGAGTACGTTCGAAGGTACCTACATTTGTGTGCAATAGAGCATTTGACATAGCATTTGGAGTTGATCGTTACTTGAATATAAATTTTTATTTAATTTTAGAGTTACCTCCTCACTCTGTAGATTGGGGAACGTGGTTGCTTGAAAGAGTATGAACATTCTACTTACCAGGATAGTGTAGGTCAACGCCACATTTGTTGCTTAAATTTGCATGTATGTATATTGTGCTGATACATTCATAATATCGAAAAGGCTTGTAACGGTTTATTCAGAAGAAAAAGGCTACCGTGGCGNGTATATTGTGCTGATACATTCATAACATCGAAAAGGCTTGTAACGGTTTATTCAGAAGAAAAAGGCTACCGTGGCGTGTTTGATTAGAATTAGTTAATGAAAACTTAGTCCTTAGAAGCCACTCACATTTTCCATATTAACCGAGAGCTCACTTAGCTCAAAAGAACAGCAGAGAATATGTGCGAATGACAGAAACTCCACAAGAGGCTAAACGCGTTTCCTTTTTAATCGACAAGTATTTAAGAGTAAGTATTAGAATAAGCAAAAGTATTTAATTAAAAAAATACTCACCTTTAGCTGGGATTTCCTTCCATATTTCCAGCAACGTAGGGAATCCGTGTAGGGAAAAATTTTCATATTTTGTAGCAGTAAAGAAATCGTCATACCATTGGCTTGCTCTTAAAAATTGAAGTGCTGAAGCAATCTGACCACGAGTCATCGCAAACGGATATCTGTTGAAACTTGCGGGACATTCTGTTGAAGCGCCTACTCTAATATTACATGATTTTTATACCCGAGCGTACTTGTGCACAAGAGTATTATAACTTTGTTCACATAACGGTTGTTTGTAACAGACAAAACAAATCGAGATAGATATAAACAAATGTATACATAAATAATCAGAATGAAAAGAGAAATCGATTACGCGGTGACTGTCTGTCCGTCCGTCCGTCCGTTTGTCCGTCCGTCCGTCTGTCCGTCCGTCTGTGCACACGATAACTCGAGCAAAAACTGAGATATCTCAACGAAACCTGGTATGTATACTTCTTTTCGGCGTAGAACGGATGATAATGGGCAAAATCGGACGAAAAATAAAAATATTATAAATTTTTGGAAAAGGGCGTAGCCACGCCCACTTATGGTTACATGTGTTTATCTTGGTAACCGCTTCACCAATTTCCTCCAAATTTGGCACAGTTGTTTGCCTTGGTACAACATACCAAACGGCTGAAAATTTAAAAAATCGGACAATAACCACGCCCACATCCCATATAACGGTAATTTAGAGAAATACGAAATCTTCGATAAATCAGTAATTATTGAGGCTAATTTATTCAAAACTAGCTGTACCCTGCCACGCTTTGCTGTGGCATATTCCTGTTATATGGATGATAAATTATTATATTTGTTGCTTTTCCATTGGCTGCATAGATATCAAGGATATCTGGTTTGCCGACACAGGAACACGCAACATCAAAAGTTCGACCTGGAGCATTATTGATTGTGATTCCGAATGTCAATCGAATTGGGAGTTGCAATCTTTTAAATGGAAATGGTGTATCGGTCGGAATCATGGGAATTCTTCACCTTTGAAAGCCCACGTTAAAATCTTTACACTACTTTCTTCATCAATTTCTTAAGTGCGAGTCGCGCGCTGTTGCAAAGATTTGGCTGATTAATAGTCCGCAACATGATAGTTGGCACACCTATTTTTCAGTATTATTTCAGTATGAGGGGTCTCCCTGGAAGATCAATCGAGTTCAAAAATTTCGTTGGATGGACTTTTTCCATAACGGTGTTTATCGACGTATATGCTATTTCCTCACGTTGAATGCTGGATTGAATAACATTAGTGGTATTCACCAAAGTGAGCAAGTGGCCTGGAAGTCTGGTAAAAGAACTGATCAGCTCAAGCAACGACTGTTTTCAATACCACTATTATTTAGTTGATAGGCCTCCTTATTATTCACAGCAAGAATAGCCCGTTACTGAGCCAATCGTGATTCCTGTAATTAATTTTCTAATAAAGAAACATTCTTTCGATCAGTTCTCCTTAATCGAGAAACTACAGACAATGTTTGCATAAAGTCTCCTGCGACCAATATCAATGCATTTTCGAATGGTTGAACGTTTCCTCGCAAATCTCGCAAAAATTGATCAAGGAGCTCAAGCGATTTTTTATGTGCCATGGTGCACTCATCCCAAACAATGAAATTAAATTAATACTTTTTCTATGCCGTGGGAGTTTCGATGATTTATATGTTCAATGCCAGCTCACCTGGTAACAATGTCGCAGCAATTCCAGACGAAGCGATAGCTAAGGTAATGCAATTTTTTGATCGAACCGTTGCCAGAATCCATCTGATAAGGAATAATTTCCTAGTACCTCCTGGCGAATCCAAGAAGAAGGTCCCCCAACTCTGTCATCTATCATTTGCATATTCTTCTTCTACTTTGGCTTTGTAACCACCTAAGCCATTTTGGCCGAGCTCGACAAAGAACGCCAGTCGAGTGGAATTCTTTCACACCTGGAACTTCGGTTCCTATTGGAAAAACATGTATAAGCCAGCGGAGCAGCTGCATTTTCATTCCCTGCACTATGTACATTTCGTTGAAAATCTCATACAACTCATCGTTCCATCGTCTACGGTAATCCCCGTCGCCCACGCGCAGAAGCCTGTATATCTTCCGTAAGATCTTTCTCTCGAATACTCCAAGAGACGTCTCATCGAATGTTGTGATTGTCTAAGCTTCTGCGCCGTATAACAGCTCGGGCATGATGAGTGACTTCTAGGCTGCGGTTTTTGTATGTGGAGAAAGGACTTTACTCCCGAATTGCCTACTCAGTCCAAAGTTGCACTTGTTGGCAACAGTGATTCTGCGTGGGTTTTCCATGCTGATATTTTTATCGGTGATAGTGCTGGTTCCCTAGTAAATGAAATTCTCCACTTTCCCGAAATTATAACTGTCAACAGTGACGTGGGTTCCAAGGCGCGAACGCGGTGACTGGAGATACTTCGTCTTGTCCTCGTTTACCACCAGGCGCATTCGCTTTGCTTCCTTATCCAGCTTGGAGAAGGCAGAAGAGACTTCGCGATTTTTGTTACCGATGATGTCGATGTCATCGGCACACGTCAGAAATTATACGCCCTTGTAAAATAATGTTCCTATATGGTTCAGTTCTGCAGCTCATATTAACATTTACATCATGCGATCGTAAATGCCCTTCTGCTTTCGCTTTAATTTGGGAATCCTTGATCGGGAATAGGAGTTCACAATAGTAATGATAATCATAATCATAATATTATCTCAAGTTATTCAAAATTTCTTTACTCGCAATATACGTAGTAGGCCCTGGCGACCCCAAACGAAATTGCTTACGATTAAAAGTTGACTGATTTATAATGCTAGGGAATGGTGTCAACAATTTTAAGTGTTCATTAAGTATTTTTTAAACAGCTTTCATGCGATAGTTTTTTGTTTTCGTTACTCTTTTATCATTTTGTTATTTGTTTCAGTAGTTTTTAGCCGACTTCACAAAAAGGAGAAGGTTATCAATTCGTCGGATTATTTTTTTTATGTATGTTACCGCATAACTTTGGACCACGTCAACTGATTTCCAGGTGATCCCATACTAATTTAGTTTAGATCCGATCATTGGATCATGAAAAAATTAACGGTGCTATTAAATTTTTATATGGGAATTGAAGACGGTTGTGGTTCTTGCTTAAAAATTACTTGTTTATTAATTTTTTACATTAAGTAATTTGTGTACGAGCTCTTCGTTAATAATATGATCACTACGTTTGATAAGATGTTGTAAATTCTATATTTATTTAAACTCTTCGGATTTTGGATAAGTGGAAAGATTTAAAAAAATTCCGTAGTAAAGCTTTCCCAAACACTTTTCGTTAGGAACCAGTTTTGTAATATTTCATTTAATTACAATATTTTCAGTCTTTACTTTTAGGTAGGTGATAATCCTATTAAAAATATTTTCAAATAAAGATTTTTCAAATACCTCGTTTGACACTCATATTGTACCTCAAACAAATTTTCGATTGTAAGTCTTCTTAAAACTCTTTAGTTTGATAGCCAAATTGCAATATTTCATTTATTTAATCAATCCAAGACGGTCCACCTTAATGCTTAATAATATACATATGTACGCACACATGTACAAATGTATTTATTAGAAACTGTCATAAATTTTTCCCGCCAAATTAACTATTTTTTAACTTCTCCTCCAAGCAGTTTTACTGCTTTGAGGTTGAACTCAATTCTATTGAAAAGAGCGCGGGTATAAGTATTCAACCATGAACGACCGTCAGCCACCACCCATCGTCCGTATCCGCTTTACATTTGTACATATCCATACATAAATAATAATAAATCAAACATATTTGACAAAGGACTAATTTTTCGTTGGTTTATTTATTTTATTGCTTCATATTGAAAATACATTGGTGCAACATAATAAGCTTTCGAGTTCAAATTTTCAAAAAGGTGGCAACTCTCCTCAAAAATATTTCCAACAGTCATCTGTCTTAAACCTCCTTAATTTAATACCTATATTTTAATAAGTCATTTATTTTATCCGTTATGCAAATTGAGTTAAATTTTCAAACAGGTGGCAACCCTCCTCAAATATATTTTCAGCCGTAAACCTTAATAAGAATCTAAAGCTTCTTGCCGACATTGCAATATTTCATTTATTTTATCAATTTAACTGAGTTAAAATTTCGAAAAGGTGGCAGACCTCCTCAAAAATATTTCCTACAGTCATCTTTCAATTGTAATATGTCATTTATTTTATCAATTAAATTGAGTTATATTTTCAACCAGGTCGTAACCCTCCTCAAACATATTTTCTGCTGTAAGCTTTCTTTAGTTTCGACACCCACATGGCAATACTTCATTTATTTTATCAATTTAATTGAGTTAAAATTTTCAAATAGGTGGCAACCCTCCTCAAAATTATTTCCAACAGTTATCTTTCTGAAACCTATTTAATTTGATACCCGTATTGCAATATTTCATTTATTTGATCAATTTAGCCGAGTTAAAATTTTTAAGTAGGTGGCAGCCCTCCTCAAAAATATTTCCAACAGCTATCTTTCTAAAACCTATTTAATTTCCTACCCACATTGCAATATTGCAATTATTTTATCAGTGTAATTTAATTAAACTTTCAAACAGGTGGCAACCCTAATCATACATATTTTCGGCTGTAAGCTTTCTTAAAACTCTTCAATTTGATATTCACATTGCAATTTTTCATTTACTTTAATCAACTTAACTGAGTTAAAATTTTAAATTAGGTGGCAACCCTCCCCAAAAATATTTCCATCGGTCATCTTTCTTAAACCTCTTTAATTTGATACCCATATTGTAATAATTTATTTATTTTATCAATATAATTGGGTTTAAATATTTTCAAATATGTGGCAACCCTCAAATTTTTTGCGATATCATTGGTTCTGGTATTACACCGAACAATACAAAAAAAAAATTATTAAAATCGGTTCAGCCTTTCTCGAGTTTTGACGACCGTGACATACGAACACAACATTTTTATTAATATAGATTGATGCTTGCAACAACTCCTTACCAAGAAATACGTTTATGAAAAAATTTTGAAAATGGTCGTGGCACCGCCCACTTATGATCACATATCAATCAATTTGATCAATTTGTACCAAACTCGGTATGGTTATTGTGCTTGCCACATAAAAGCAAAACTTGAAACTTATTGAAATCGAACTAAAATTACGGCCGCTTTTCATATAACGGTAAATTTCATAAATGCTTAAAACTTCAATATTTCGACATTTAAGGATGCTAATTTACTCAATATTGATACACCCCGGCTTACCATGTAGCGATAGCTTTCGGAAAGGTGAAAAACATATATTTAATATTTGTGCCGTGTATTTAATGCAGTGCCCGACAAACACTTTCCTGGGAAACGAACTATACTCGGCCTTGTACACAATCGGCTTCTTACACGTACACAATCCGAACGTCAAGAGAAAGAGTAGCAGAGCAACAAATTTTAATTAGTTGCATGCAAACAATAGGCGAAGCAGGTTGGCGACGCATTTCCGTGCATTACCACCAACACATTCTCATTTTTTATTTCATAACTAATAATAATAATAATAATAATAATAATAATCCCAACGGTTTTTACCCTCCATTCCTGCCCATCCGCACGAGGGGTGCAGTCCGCATGACGTACGGAACCAATATTTTAAATTTTTGTGCCGAGTCACGATAGGCAGGAGTTTGTTAAGTGTCGAGATCTAAAACTGTTCAGCTACAGAACTAAATTCATCAGCTGATTTTATGTATTTATGTCAATAATTCACTTATTGAGAGAGGAGAGTATCGCTTTCTTAATGCTGAAAAGCGGATCTGATATATCAAACGTGCTGGAATGAGAGTTAAAATCCTGGCATAAGCAACGGAGTGGGTCGTGCAATTCAAAATTGGTTTTACAAGCTTTCAGAAATATGGGACAAAAGTGTCTTGATACGCGTGAGGGAACATTAAAGCTTACATCAGCCAGAAGAGACGGACTTGAAATTGAGCCTGTCAGTAATTTAACCATAAAAATTATACCAAGCATTTCCCTGCGACTGGCAAGTGTAGGAAGGTTAATAAGTTTTAAGCGACTCGTATAAGGTGGAAGACTATATTGAGAATCCCATCGGAAATTTCTTAAAGCAAAAAGTAGGAATTGTTTTTGAATTGATTCTATCTTGTCTGAGTAAATTTGATACATTCTCATTTTAAGACTTCTCTTTTTGGCGGACACTGATTTAATGTCCAGCTCCGCCCTAACTTAGACTCTCTTACTTGTTTTGTATGAAATAAGAGCAGGAAATAATGTTGCTCATACGCGATGGCGTACATGGCGTTTGCGTAAAATTTTCCATGATAAAGGTTGAATGGTGAACAAATACTTTAGCGTCCCGACAGTGTAATCACTCCAAATTTATCTTACTACGATGCACAACGATAGTTTATTAGCACTAATATTTGATTTGACTGATATTTGATGCAAAAACGTGATCCGTTTTGTCGTTAGAGCATTCGCTCGTAGGTGAACTTCAATCGTTTAAAGTCGCTTAATTTCTGTTCACGTAACCCAGTTAAGTTTGCGGCAACAGTAATTGGTTTTTGTACTATTTAACGCGTCCTAAATACACTAGTCCAGGCTTTCACAAAGTGGGGTGCCACGAGCGAGTGCCTGGGGTGCCGCTAGTGGCTAGAGTATAATAGTTGTGCGGGCAAATTCTTTAAGCTTTCCATACACAACGCAAACGGTTTGATCAGAACTTCAACATGGCGGCCAAAAATCCGAAACTTTTGATTTTTATTAAAATTGCCTTCAGCGGCTCGTCAAACCACATACACAGCACAAATGGCTTGCAGCAAAGGGATATTTCGCTTGAGTTGTCAAGCCGCTTGTGTGGTGTCTTTCGCTTTTAAGCTTAGTTCCCTAGCATGTTTTGTCAACGAAAAATTGAGTCCAGAATATAGCCGAAAACGTACCCTTTTCACAACCATTTTCGGTACTTTGTAGACCTAGTCCGCATTTCATCCACTTTTCTTCCCGTTTTCGCATTAATTCTTGATTTTTTTTGCTGGCTGGTGTATGTTACTTATTCTTTGGAACTTCTCAATCATATTGCGAAAGAGTGAATCAACACGATTTTGGAGCCAGTCGAGAACGAACTTATAAAAAGTATGAAAACTTCTGAATTTTTTAGTTTGCAATTTAACGAAAGTACCGACGTAGTGGGACTTAATGTTCTTTTCGTGTTAGTGAGGTACCCATCGAAGAAGAACTTTTGATGAGCGAAGTACTTGAGACTTACACCACTAGCGACGAAATTTTTAAAGCTATCGTCAAATTTGTACAGAGAAATAGTTTGAAATGGAGCAAGTGTGCGCACGTTTGTAGTGGTTCGAAAAACGAAAGGAGAAGGATGTCTAGAATGAAGCAAGAGGCAGAAAACGCCGCGAGAAGTCATTGTATGATCCGTCGGTATTCCCTAGGAAGATGCCGCATCTAGATTTAAAACCCGAATTGGATGACGCTGCGATGATAACAGAGGCCTGCGAAATGCATCTTTGATCTTTTTCTAGCACGTCCATATTTTGTTTATTGGTGAGATTTATATTTAAGAATTTCTAGCAATTTGCATGAAAACCCCATAAATAAATTCGAAGTAAACGCCAAGAAAATTGATAACAGCCGGATTCATCAGCAATTTAAATGTAAAATGATTTTTTATTTTCTGTCACAACAAGAGTGCCGCGGTGAAAAAAGTTTGGGAACACCTGCACTAGTCGTTAAGCTTTTAAATAGTGCATTTCCGTGAATACCAAAGTATGCAGGTTCTGACATACATACTTAATTTATAAGGCAGCGAACTCGTACGTATTGCGCTGGAGAATCTGAACTTCCCCTCCAGTTGCCATCCAGCAGCAAAATCAGTTCTATCTTCGATTTTGCAAGTATTCGGTAAGGTGTACTTAGCATGGAATTTTCCGAGTCTAAGTTTACTTTTAGATGGATAGAACTACTAAAAATCCAAGCAGTTTGCCATTACGTATACCGAATACCGACCGGAATAGGTGTTTTCGGAAAGACCCAAAATCATAATTGTCACTTACTTTTTGTATCAGAAGTGGCCTACCAACCCAATGTACCAAATGCGCTTACAGTGCCCACCAACAACAATGCTAAGGGGCCAATCAAATAAACAAATATACGCACAAAAAGGAAGTGACACAAAATTTTCAAACGGCTGACTCAGAGAAGACGACAAGGTTGCTTGAAGGGTGAACAAAAAGGCAATATACAAAATACTTAAGGCTAAGGAAATTTAAAGTTGGACATAAATAATGGTATGGGCGAACGGTATCAACTATTAACAACTAACCAACTACCTACAAATATGACAATGAGACAAATTACTAAGTATTGAAATATGATGAAGAATATTAAAAAGACAATAGATGGTATTAGGCAACAATAATACAAAAACAAAACCTCACCACAAGCCAAAAGGTTACGAACCCATTCGCACTACCACCCGAGCTGTCGGGGATATCTTTAATCCGCCTTGTCATGAATTCACTTTTCACTTTTCACTTCTGCGGGCGGATGAGAAAAATTCGGGTGATTTTGCTTTCGGGCGAAACTCACAATAAGGCCGATTTACTCATCTCGGTAATATCAATTAATTTCTAGCGTTTTGCTTATCTAAAACCGACCACCAGACGGTAACTGAATATAAAAGGAAAGTTCACGCAACCGTTTAATAGTATGCACGGATTCAGATCTTACCTTTTTACCATCGATACTTTGCTGGCATATACATACTTATATATAGAGAAGTTCTGATTCTAGTTCAACTTTCGTCATTAATCATGAGATACGTCTTAAAGTATGAGACCAAGTCCGTTGATAGGGTTGGCTGGTAGCTTATGTTCGTGGTATTTACGGGGTTACTGAGGGGACTTAGCTGTTCTCGAGATGTATAGGGCTTATACCTGTATGCGGCGAGTGCATTGCCATCAGTGTTATAACAAATGACCCTTTATGTTCAGATCGTCCTGGTACTTGTGTACATATAATTATTATTTCTTAATAATATCTTATTCCACACATTTGTCCTCCGATATATCGAGCAACTGAACATATCGCACACCATCTCAGATCCGAAAATATAAATACTTCTCGATCGTACAGATTCAGATAACAGTAGTTTTTTTGTCAGAGAATATAATTATAAAGAAAAAAAAATATTTGAATTAATTTAAGATAAATCCTACGAATTGATTTATGCAACAAAAAAAATATCGTCAAAATTTGTTTTCAGTTCTGTACCTTTTTAACGTTGTTTGCGATATGTGCATGCCTGGGATGCATTCCTATGCGCGAGACGTGTGTAAGAAAAACGTGACGCTGCACAGTGCTGAGTAAGGGGGCAAAAATCGAAAAATTCTTTGTCTGAAATGTAAACGTGTTTGGTATTTTTGTAAAGGTAATTTATCCACTAAAAAGAATTCAATAAAAATTTTCCTATAAAATAAATTGTATGTCGCCAGGAACGAAATTTCGAAAAATGGTAAATTTGAATGTAATGAATAGAAAATATTTGAAAAAATATGTTATTTTTTATTATTTCATTGAACAGCATGTGTTAAAGCATAAAATAATTTTTTCATTTATTGCCAGTGTCATCAGATCTGCACGATTCGTTGTATTTCCAAAAATGAAGTGTCAGACTAAAAAGGTTGACCTGTAGACAATCGGTTTTTTTAAAGAGTTGCCACCTGTAAAAAATTAAATTCATATTTTTTAGTGAGTTATATGAATTATTAAGCAATGGCTATCAACCGAAATGTGAATGAAAAGGGTTAAATTCTTAGCTACATGCAGAGGGTTGCCACCTGTTAAAAAGTCAGATTCCGTTGGAATTAAAGGAATCAGGTTATTTAAATAGATAGGTATCGCCATATAGGAGTCAGGCGAAAAAGATTTAAGAAGGTTTTAGCTTGCAAATATTACGAAGAGGGTAACCACCTGCTTGTAAAGTCAAACCTAGTTAACCTAAAATAATAATTGGGTCAAACCAAAGGACTACGACATCGTATTTGTTATTTTATTACAAATACATACATTGTCTATCAGTGATTTGTTCTGATTACATTCCTTTTAAATTACTGCAATCTTAAATTAACTCAGGAATGTTTTACTCTTCACTTATTTCTTGTTAAATGTGTCCAATTTTTTTTGTCTGGTACTCATTACTGATATACATATTTCAGTTACCTTGTTCCGTTAATTAAAGTTGATTTAATTTTTTAAATATGTGGCAACCCTTCTATGTGTCCTTTAAAAGTAAAGCATTTTCAAAATCATTTCTGTTGATACCCATATTGTAATATTAGTTCATGTAACTTACTAAATAATTTTTTTGAAATTTGTAACAGACCCCTTTTCAATTAAATAAAAACTTATTGCACGTCTACAGGCCAGTATCGGTTCTTTGACACCTCAATCTTGAAAATAGAACGAACTCTATGTACATGCCAATGTAAGTGCCACAAGAACCCAAATTTTGAACTTAAAATTGCATTTACAGTGATAGTAAGAAAGTTATCCAAAGCTAAATTGCATTTTTGAATTTAGCGTATTCAATTTTACTAAGAAGCGAATTTTCATTTAAATTCGTCCATAATTATATTTGTGCCTACATCTCATATGGAACGGAAGCACTGTGCGCTCATACATATTGTATTGTCGGTATACGAAACACACCATGCCATCACTGTCATTTCATCCTTAACGCGTGCACACGCACACGTAAATACTTACATATGTAATGTTAAATTCACATACCATTCGCACTCATCACAAGCACAACCGTTCTCAAACCATCGCTCCTTAAGCTACACGGCAGCTCACTGGCTGAAGCGGCCTGACGTCCAGTGTTCACTGTCCATTGTCCACCATCCACTGTCCGCAGCAGTGACGCACAGTTGATTGCACTTCAAAATGTGCGACTGTCCGTAAGAGGCGACGGTTATATTTCTTTATATCTTAAGTCACTTATTTTTCCTTTCTTCATTTTTTCCCCCCTTCTTTTTACCACATCATTACGCGCCTTTTATGCTGGCCACTGCTAATGTTGCTACTGCTGTTCTTGTTGTTGTTGATCTGCCCCATGCAGGCCTCAGTGCCATTCATGTGTTCGCTCCAATAGCTCGTCATTTCTTACCGTCAACCAAGGCTGGCTGGTTGGTTGTTTGCTTGCCAACGCATGAAATTATGCAGCGGCATAAAATGGTGCACACACACATCCACGCATATATGCACACATTTGAGTGGTAGCTGTCACATTGCCTCTGCCACAGCCACACCCACAGCCACAGCCATAGCCACTAGTAATAGCAATAATAATATAATATCCTCACATGTCCTTATTGCATTGAGCCTCTTCTGTGGTCAGTGTTGCACGTTCGTGCAGCATGTGGTCAAAAGCCGTTTTTATTTTGTCTCGCTCTGCCTCACTCTATCCCGCACTTTCGTTCCTTACCCTTTTGCGTGCATTAAAATTGCCTACGTAAGTAGAAAACACAATTTAAATTGCAATTTTGTTACATTTTACAGCTGCATGGCCACTGCCGATCCCCTGTTCAACCGTCCGACCGTCCTCTTGTTGTTCGCTACTCACATGGAATGTGACTGGCGTGCTACATCGGCACACATGCGCATAAATATCCAACAATTCGGGTGCATTTGTCTGATATTATTGTGGTCACTGCTACTTTACTACATGCCTTTGTTGTTGTTTTTACTATTATTTGTTGCTGGTTTTCTTGTTGTTGTTTGCATGCATCCTTGCATAATTCGTTGTTACCCAATTATGAAAACTAACATTGTGTCGCTGTCAATGCAATATTCGCTGCTTGCACTCGTACACATGTACAGTCAACCTGTGCGCTTGTATGCGTCTGATTGTTTGTGTCTTAATATGCAAATGTATTGGTGTTTGGTTTGACCAATTTTGATTTAAATTTTGTCATGTCAGTAGCATAAGCGTTAAT
The DNA here is from genome assembly GCF_001687245.7 of Rhagoletis zephyria. Taxonomy (NCBI): domain Eukaryota; kingdom Metazoa; phylum Arthropoda; class Insecta; order Diptera; family Tephritidae; genus Rhagoletis; species Rhagoletis zephyria. The sequence goes on from NW_016161502.1 coordinate 26,965, forward strand.
CATATTTTGTCTATGACGCCCATGCGTAAGCGTCCGGTTGCGAAATAAGCCAATTATAGTGATTTATTTTGTAACTATCCACAATAGTTGGTTGTACATACATGAAAGTTTTTATTAAGTTTTGGGATTCTAAGAACCGATCGCAGAAATACTCCAAATGTATAGCAGTTACCAGTAAAAATTAGTAACATGAAAACCTAGGGAGCGCAATGAGACATCGGGCATGTGAGTGATAGGTAATATTCCTCTTGATAAGTTGCATATTTTTAGGCACACCTTGGATATATTCATTTAGATATTCTTGCTGTGAAATTTTGATGGAATACTCCTCCAGTTGAAAGCATTTCCTGCAGGTATGTACATATCTCTGGCTTGCAGGCTTTGCGCTCAAATGCTTATTGTGCTAAATTTGTTTAGGCGTGCCTACAAGTATACTTTGATTTATTATGAATATGCACATACTCGTAGCTAAACTTTAAATCCTTTAAGTATACATTGAAGCTTAAAGTTAGGATCATTTTAAATATTAAAGTAAAATAAAGCTGACAGAATATTATTATTCTTCTTCTTCATATTTGGTGCTGATTTGGCCGAGTTCAAAAAAGCACGCCAGTTGTTTCTCTTCTGCGCCAGCTGACGCTAATTGGAAATGCCAAGTGAAGCCAAGTCCTATTTCACGTGCTCTTTCCTCTGCTACCACCTGCGAGCTCTAAGTTGTATACTTTCAAAGCTACAGCGTCGGTGTTCATTCGAACGACATGGCCAAGCCAGCGGAGCCGCTGTATTTTAATCCGCTGCACTATGTCTATGTCGTTATAAAGCTTATACAACTCACCATTCCATCGCCTGCGGTACTCGCCGTCGCTAATGCGTACAGACCAGTAAATCTTCTGCAAAATATTTTTCACAAATACTCCAAGAGCCTCATTGGCTGTTGTCAGAAGGAGGGCATGATGAGTCACCTATATGTAGAGTGTGGTTTTCGTATATCGAGAGTGGACTTTGCTCCTGAATTGTTTACTCACTCCAAAGTAGCACCCGCTGGCAAAAGTTAGTCTGCATGGGATTTCAATACTGACATTATTATCGTAGTTAATGCTGCTCCCAAGTAAACGAAATTCTCCACTTTCTCGAAATTATAAATGTGAACAGTGACATAAATGCCAAGGTGCCAATGCACCGTATTTTTGTTTTATTACAGGGGATATTTCGCCTTTACCTCGCTGTCCACTGGACCTAATCGCTTTTCTTACCTTATCCAACTTGGAAAAGGCAGAACAGGNATAAATGCCAAGGTGCCAATGCGCCGTATTTTTGTTTTATTACAGGGGATATTTCGCCTTTACCTCGCTGTCCACCGGACCTAATCGCTTTTCTTACCTTATCCAACTTGGAAAAGGCAGAACAGGCTTCGCAGTTCTTGCCACTGAGAAGTTCAGTTCTGCAGCTCTTATTATCTTCTCCAATATCAGATTAAAGAAATCACATGAAGGGAGTACTCCAGTCTGAAACCCCGTTTGGTAGCGAACGGATCGGAGAGATCTTTCCCAATTCTGACCGAGCTGGAGATATTTCTCAAAGGCGTTTTACACAGCCGTACCAATTTCGCGGGGATCCCANATGAAGGGAGTAGTCCAGTCTGAAACCCCGTTTGGTAGCGAACGGATCGGAGAGATCTTTCCCAATTCTGACCGAGCTGGAGATATTTCTCAAAGGCGTTTTACACAGCCGTACCAATTTCGCGGGGATCCCAAATTCAGATATCGTGGCTTATGGCAACTCCATTTAGAGCTGTCGAAAGTGGCTTTGAAGTCCACAAATAGATGGTGGCGATCCTTTTTCGCGCGCCATTTCCACGATTTAACGTATTGTGAATACCTGGCCTATGGTGGATTTTTCAGGTCTAAAGTCACACTGATAAGGCCCAATCAGTTCGTTGACATTGGGTTTTAGTCTTTAACGCAAGGCGCGCGATAAGACATTGTATCCCTAGCATAGAAGGCTGATCCCGCGGTAGTTGGCTCAAATGGCGGGGTCGCCTTTCTTGTAGATTGGGCAGAGCACACTTAAATTCCAGTCGTCGGGCATACGTTCACCTGACCATATTCTGAAGATTCCAGAAGATTTGTTGGTTTTCAAGCGCGCTATTGTTATTCGTATCTCGTCATAGCCAGTCGGTGGAAAAGTGAGGATATATTATCAGTATTTATGTAAGTGTTATATTAATTGCTCTTTATCCCCAACTCTGTAATTTAAATTGCTATAAAAATGCGCACAAAATTTAGTTAAATAGATCCAAAGTTTAGCGGCATAGTTTTACGCGCAGTTTGTTTGAAGAATAGTCAAACTATACTTGCTCAGAATTGGGTGAGATGAGAACTGCATTGGTAAAAATCACACCCTGAAAGTATCCAAAGTCATGTAGTCAAGTGCTTGCGCAATGGTCCTCATTTCTGGCCAGACTTTAGGCTGACGCTGTCTTTGCAACTGTTTCCTTCCCCGTCATAAACTTTGCAACATACTTTTCATGAGGTCCTTGTTTCTTCAATTTCCTTAGGAGCGAAATCGATCTCCTGCCGAGTTTTGCCTTTTCGGTTCATCTAAGCTCTTTTCTGATCTTCTTTCTCAGGTAGGCTGCAGCAGAAGTAAAAGTTTAACCCTCTAGTAGGCCAATTTTTTTATGAGTTGAAAAATTCAGGAATGGGTGATTTTAGCACGAGAAATCCAAAACTGATGTCCATTTCGATCTGTGACAGTAACTTTTTAATAGAGCGGAAAAAAACCAAGACCATCTGGAGACGGCCTCGCCGATATACTTACACATATTTTCAGCTTTCTCTTACACAATGTTGACCTACGAACCGGCAATGCCGTCTGCAGACGGTCAAAAATGCAAAACTGGGGTTTTATATGTCGGCAAGCCGGTCTGTAGACGGTCTGTGTTCGAAAGCAATTTTCTCNCGAAATCCACCGAATTTTTTTATATCAAAAAATTTTTCAAAAGAAAAAATTTCTTTAATTACGAAATTACTAAATAGCAAGAAATAATTAATTTCAACCGTGTTTTCAAAATCTGTAACTCAACTGCCGATTAAAATAAAACGGATTGACATAACGTAAGGGTACGATTTTTGTCTAAAGATCGTGCCTTACGAATATAGAAAA
>NW_016161502.1:33716-47550 GCF_001687245.7 Rhagoletis zephyria
TTTTTTTGCAAAAACGGTAAATTGCAAATATCTCAAAAACGGTACCATAAAATTAAAAATAACCTTGATTTTCGGAATCAGGGGGTGATTTTACATACGAATTTCATAACGGCGTCTCTGGTAAATTTTGGCCGTCGACCAGTGTAATTTTTTTTACGTGTATTTTTAATTTTTTATTGAAAAATGACTGTACAAAATATGCTGAATAATATTTTGAACAGATGGGTATAAACTCGCTTGAACTATAATGAAAAAAATAATTCTTATAAAAATGATCTTGAAAAATTAAAAAAAAATGTTTAATATCCGTGAAAAATAGCCTTTTATTGAAAGGTTCATTTTATATTTAAATATCAAAAAATTGCTAAAAAGAAAAATTTGGTAAATAATTTGAACAGATGGTTAATATCTCGATTTCACACTTGTCTCTTTAAAAAATATGCTGAAAGCTGTGTTTTTAAGTTTTTGTTTTCTAATTTGTTTTTTTTTTTTATAATTGTAATTATAATTTTTTAAATTACATGTAATTATTAGTTTGATCTTTTTTTTTGGTTTCAGTAATAAATATTTGCCGCTTAGATTTAAACAAATTATCTAAACTTTTCACTAACAAGGTTCACTGTGCCTTAAGTGCGTGGCGTACTGAATTGACAGTTGACGCATGTTGCAATAATGTTTCAGAATTATATACATCAACGCACTTTAGCAAACAACATTTATTAAACAACATCAGTTTCTTTTTTAAGTTATTATTTATTTATTATTTTTTTTACTCTGCCTGCTACACAAATTAAATGTGTAAATAACGTGTAATTAAGTAGAAGTACATATGATAAACTCTATATTTCAAACACAGAGAAATAAGTGTATGAGAACTGCAGTTTGCTCCGAAAAAAATGTATGAAACATTTTGCGGGCAACTACGCCACTCCTGCAGCAGCCTCAGCTTCAATGCTAACGGTGGTAGCGGTGAGTGATTGTAGTTGACGCGTGGCATAAACTGTGGCGCGTAATTAAATTTATGACAACGTCATGTAGTTAAATGAAGAGAGTGTGTGTGTCTTGCCTACAACTTGTTGGAAAGTAATTGCATTTTTACAATGTTCTGCCACTTTGCTGTTAATTATTCATTTCAAGGCTTCATTTGCAATCGGTAATGCTTATATGTATGTATGTATGTATTAAATGCGTGGGCGAAAAAATACTAAGTGAAAGAGGAACGAGGTGAAGAAGGAAGTGAAAAATATGCTTTAATTACTTTAAAGAGTTGCTTTAGTTAAGAAAGTTTTGAATTTTTAATCTAATTTATGGCTTGAAACGAGGTTTTTTTTTGTAAGAAATGGCAAGAAAGCGTAGACATTGTGGTAAAACGATAACCTTATGAAGTTTTTGCTGCAATAATATCGCAGAATGAAAGTCTAAGTCTAAGTTTATGTAGAAGGAAAAATAATATACACTCCTCATATCATACCTGGCTATTTCATGCGGAAAAGAAAAATTAGAAGTCAACGCCCTTCTATACAGCACACTGGGCCATGGATGTGCCTGGCGAGAGATCAGCAGTACCTATAATCTTCTAATTTTTTTCTATCTCAGTAAAGTATAGAGTTCCAATTCCATACGCTTTAGCTATTTTCGGTGCAGTTACTTGTCTTTATGTCATTCACGACTACCCGTGCGTTTAAAAGTCTATGTTCGCGATTATTTAATTAGCCTACCTATGCTCATTTATATCTTAACGAAGTCGTCGCTGAACGATGAGGTGCTCAGCCAATGAGAAAATCGTTATCATGAATTTCAAGCCCCTAGCACAGGCCATCACCCATTGCAAATCGCCGAACTATGTACGTTGGCTAGCAAACTTTCTAGTAGAGAGCATAGGATACTCAGACCTCCCAGCTTGTTTTCAGAGAAAGAAGCTGTTGGACAGCCTTTACCAGGCCGTACCTTGATATCTGCTGACGGGCGCGGTTGAACATGCTATGTTCCTTTGTAGTAGAATTTTCGCTACTTAATGGGAGTTTAGCATTATAGAGTTATAATTAAAGCAGATATTGTATCTTTTGATGTTGAAATTTGTCATTTTATATTAGTAATAGATCCCACAAGTGATGATTCCTTTTCTGAGGCAGAGATCTGCTATACTACGATAAAGTTTAATAGCTCCGTAGATCGCGTGATATTTGAGTAACTCTCGACTGAGGTTATGCCAGAGATGATATAACACCTTGATGCGACACAGAAAGCAGAATGGAAGTTGCGACTGTAGTTGGCCTTATTTGAGGAGCGCTGAGCTTCCCTCTTCAGGTTTGAAAGTTTGGGTGTTCTGCGTTACTCGGGTAAGGCTTTAAGGCAGTGTCACCCGATTGGGCATTTGCCAAAAATTTGGTACAAATCGTATCCCATTCGTGTGAGTGCACAAATATTTTCCTTTATTTCAATTACGAAAAACCACTTGTCCAAATTTTTCAATAGAAGTTCGTTGTATTTTACCAATCGTGTGACTAAAAAAAAATTGTACTCCGAATTTAAAAAGCTAAAAAGGAAATGAATTTTGGCAGCGGATTTCAGTAAGTTGAATGTGTATAGCAACTATGAGGTTAGGGTGGGCTTAAAGCTAAAATTACTTAGCCACAAAACCCATGCCAGGCAACATCAAGAGGTAGCTCCTTCTTGTTGACGACGAGGGAGCGCTAACAAAAAGAGACACTGGCAAAACACNTTTTAGGGTGGGCTTAAAGCTAAAATTACTTAGCCACAAAACCCATGCCAGGCAACATCAAGAGGTGGCTCCTTCTTGTTGACGACGAGGGAGCGCTAACAAAAAGAGACACTGGCAAAACACCTACGAGCGGAAATAGTAAAAAACTCGTCGCCAATTGAGACACCTGAAATTAAATAATAAAAAATAAAATAAGCTCGTTTTAATATATGTACAAATATATATTAGAAGATAACATCAAAACGATTATGCTGGAGTTCTTTCGGCTCTGTGCTGGCTCTAAACAAACTTTAGCTCGCCAGAACTTTTCAACTCACATGTCGCAGTCAATTACTCTCATATAAATTTGTGCAATAATTTGCCTATTTGTTAAATTAATGAAATGAATTTGTCGCTGCCTTTTCGAACATCGATTTTTCATTAACGATATCTGTATGGACATATGTATGTACATACACTTGTACATAACCTGCTTAAACTCAGTTCAGTATTTTACTTTTTATGGAAATTTAAAATCAGTTTATTTTTCATTCATTCATTGACATTTCAATTTGTTAAGCACTTTTGCAGCGCGCACTTTACATTTATTTATTTCATTATTGTTTTAATTTCTTTTTTTTTTGGTTACTTTGGCATTGCGACTCTGTAATTCATTTTCACCGNACTTTTTATGGAAATTTAAAATCAGTTTATTTTTCATTCATTCATTGACATTTCAATTTGTTAAGCACTTTTGCAGCGCGCACTTTACATTTATTTATTTCATTATTGTTTTAATTTCTTTTTTTTTTTGGTTACTTTGGCATTGCGACTCTGTAATTCATTTTCACCGAAACAAATGTGACCACATCATTTATTACTGGCGTAAAAGCGAAAGAAAACCAAAAAAAAATTTTAACGAAAATAAACTGAAAATAGCAACAAATTTAAAAATCGCGTTGACCAAGTGATAAAAACAACAACAACAGCTACAACAATAATATAAACAAATTGGCACTCACTCATTTGCTGCTAAAATTGCGGTGAACTGCACTGAACTTTACCATTTTTTGTTATTGTTATTGCTGTTGTTGCCGAGCATCATTTGCTTTCTTATTGTTGCTGTTTAAGCAGTTGTTTTTGCTGTTGCTGATTGTCATTAACATTAAGTGTCAATGGCTTGACAATATTCATGATTGCTTCACTGTTTAACAGCGCGGTTGGTAAATTAATGAACAGTCCGAGTGCAGATGCGCTTGCGAGTGTTTGAGCTAAAGGCGTTGCNGTGTTTAACAGCGCGGTTGGTAAATTAATGAAGACAACAGTCCGAGTGCAGATGCGCTTGCGAGTGTTTGAGCTAAAGGCGTTGCATGTAGAGTGGCACAAGTGGCTAGTGTACCAGACAGAGGCGGAGTCGGACGGCGAATGTAAATTGAGTATGATTTAAATTTTGAAATTTTTAAATCTGTCGGAAATTTAAGATTTTAAAATTCTGGTACCTATTAATTTAAAGCTTTTGTGCCATAGAATTAAAAAATGTTAATTTAAATAAAAAAATAAAAATAAAATACTATGCAGTATCGAGTACTTGTAAGAAATCGATAGCGACAATAATACAACAATCGATAACGATTACCATAACAGTAACGGTAACAACTGTTATGAGAATAACGATAAAGCGTACGGCAACGATGCCTTATATGTAAGAGTGCCCGAAAGTCATACAAAAAAGAACTAAGGAAAGCTAAGGCAAAATCCTGGCAATCCTACTGTTCGGCCATAGATAGCTCCAAGGGCTCAGCAAGGCTCAGGAAATTCCTGTCCAAAGAACACACCAACTTATCGCTGCTAAAAAAGATGATGGTGTGTGGACGAGCTCAGCCAAAGACTCCTTGGAGATACTAGTCAAAACTCACTTCCCGCGCACTTCAGATCCAGCCGCTTCAGGTTCCACTAGTTGCTAGCCCATAAACAGTAGGGTACAGGGAAAGAAACCAGAACTAATTATACTATTAGGCTCTATATTCAAAGTCACCATCACTCTAAGTTACATTCCAAAAAGTTGGAATGAAAGTGGTAATCATTCCTAAGCATGATGAAGGATGAATCGTGAAACCGCAAAAGGTGTAAGACCTTTAAGTTTTATCTCATTTTTATTTTAAACACTGGAAAGGCTCCTAGACATCCAGGCCGAACCCTTTGTCGGACACTAGTATGAACCACTGCAACCAACCAATGGCAACGATAGTAATACTGAACAAACATAACTTAGCGATTATATTTATCGATAATTATATGCAACCTTAGTTAAAAAATATTTAAAAATTATACCGAAAAAAAATTAAGTCTAAGCATGAATAAAAAATACACGAATTAAAAATGAGTAATTTTGCGCAAACATAGCCACTAACGAAGGAAAAGGTTATCAAATTTGAGCGAAGAGTCTGCAATTACAATGGCGACTACGACAATCTCTGCAGGCGGACCCAATGCCTGAATTCATATATGAACTTCAGATGCTTTGTAGACAAAAATACAAATATATTGCGAGATAAAAAAAAACATTAATACACGCACGTACATATACGGTGGCTGCACGAAAATTCTGATGGAAGAGAGTAAAGAAACTTTTTCAAAGGTAAAGCAAGTAGATGTGACAACCAACCTCAAGCCAAGCAAACACTAACTGCTGAGAACTAAAATTGAACTTCTTACAAACACATTGGATAGTAGACAACACAAACAAACAAATATATACAGCGGCAGCTTTTCAGGTTAGCAGCAAAGAAAGTTGTGAATAGAAGTGCGAGCACAAAAAGAGTGATTACTTTAAAAAGTAACATATATAATACTAGAGAGCAAAAGCTAAAAGAGTAAGTAACAGTAAAGCTACAATTTGTAACAAGGTGCTGAAATGCAATGCCAACAAGAAAAAGCGTAATGCACAAATTGCCAGCGCAAATGTTTGAATGCCGTCTAGATCAAAGAAAAAAAATTTTAAAAAGTCAACAAATAGGCAAGCAAATAAGCAAAATAGTTGGAAAACAAAGAGAGTGTGTCCGAACAGTGGGAAGTGTTGAGCAAATTTTGCGCAAATACGGAGAAAAAAGGAAGGAACATACATATTGATAAGTGGGCTGAGTTAAGAGGAGAAAAGATAACAAAGTGCGTAGTAAGTAAGTCAGAGAATGTGTCAACTTACAGAAACAGCGTAAGATTTTATATGAACATTTTTGATTAAGACTACAAAAAAATTTCAAATAAAGTTTCGTAACTTTAGTTAATTTTTTTTTCAACTCCAAGAACGTCTGCAACGTCTACAATCTGAGCTGTAGTAGCTGCTGAAGCTAATTTATGTGATGAGATAAATTTGGAATAGGAAATATTTTTTCGAGGTAAATTAGATTGTTTGCTAGAGATTTTTGATACGAAATTGTGGAATGTTAACTGGTGGATTTGCAGTACCTCTGTAGTTTGACTTCAAGAATAAAGCATTCTGTTTCTTTTTTTTAAGGGATTATCTTTTCAATGAAGAGATAAGAATAAAACTTTCAAAAAAAGCCTCCGCTGGCCTGTCCTCGACAATATTCTGCCGAAATCCGCAATAAAATCTGCGTTTTGCTAACTTTAGTCCTGCAATTCCCACGCCCATTTCTAGGGGTTTGTCGCCTGGATAGGTATTCTATCGGAATCTGCAATAAAATTTAAACTCGTACAAANCCCACGCCCATTTCTAGGGGTTTGTCGCCTTAAATAAAAGTCTTGCCGTACAAATATTCTATCTGGATAGGTATTCTATCGGAATCTGCAATAAAATTTAAACTCGTACAAAAACCCGATGTTTAACATCTTACTTAATATATCTCTACACAAGTTACAAAAAATTTTTCATTATCACAAAATAATAACCATCTCGTCATAAGGGAAAATATTTTAAAAATAGTTCTTGAAAAACGCCAATTTTTTTAACCATGTTTTTTATAGAGAATTAAACAAGGATTACGATGGTATAATGCAATCAACTTCAAAAATTTCAGCTGTTAATAGCTAAGTTAGCTTTAGGACAATCTTGACCATCTCGAGTATAGTAGTATTAAGCTTAGCTTTAAAATGACGTTAAAATGAAGTCTCTACGGTAAGCAGAACCCCAGATATAACAATTTTAAGAAGTACATTATTAGTCAGAATCATAAAAAATCCAAACTTTCACAGATCATATCTCTAAAGAAAAAAACCCTCGAATAAATACGTGTTAGCTTATTTCATGTATAGAACCCACAAAGAAGCGAATCGGAGGCATGACATAATTTTTTTTACGAAATCCGTCCGACTTAAAAAAGAATGGTTCATATATTCACACATATGTATGCATAATACGCGAAAGCATTTTTGTCATATCATCAGATCTGTACCGTAGAGAGTGGCCATCTATTTATAAAGATATATTCAGTATATAAAATAGGTAAAAGGAGTTACTACAATATGAATAACTATCAAAATGGTTTTGAAAAAACTGTATTTTAATCTACATGCGGGAGAGTTGCCACTTGTTTTGAAGACTTAATTCGACTTTAATCAAGAGAATTAAATAATTTAAATATGTATCGCAATACGGGTGTCAGACAAAAAAGGTTTTGGTTTGACATTTTAACAGGGTTAGCACCGAATTACAAACTTACATTCAGTATATGAAATAGGTTAAACGAATTACTAAGACATGGATATCAATTAAAATGGCTTTGAAGGATTTTTATTTCTAAATTGCTTGTAGGAGCGTTGCGGCCCATTTATATAATCAAGTTCAGGTTTAAATTAAGGCGATTCGAAAATTGAAGTCTGTATCCCGATATGAGTGTCACACGAAAGAGATTGTGGTTTGAAAATATTTAAAAGAGAGTCGACACTTCTTTACAAAGTTAAATTCAATGTAATTAATTACTTAAATATGGCTATCAATGGAAATAGCTTTGAGGATATTTTATTTCTAAACAACATGTAGGTGAGTTGCCACCTGTTCTAAATTGTATCTTAAATTAAGAGAATGAGATGACGTAAATATGCATCACAATACGGGTGCCAGACGTTTTGGTTTTAAAATAATTTGAAGCAGGTTGCCACTTGTTTACGCATGTAGCAGAGTTGCCACCCATTTCGAAATTTAAATGCAACTTCAATTTAGGGAATTACATAATCTAAATATGTATATTTTGGTGTCACACGAAAAGGATTTTAAAAGATTGTAGTTGAAAAATAATTTTTTGTTGAAAATATTTTAAATATTTAATGTTTTGCCATTTTTAAAAGGCGAAACTTATTTAAATTATACAGAAGTTACGGTATAAAATATTGAAATATGGGTGTCAAACGAAGGAGTATTATGAAATATTTAGCTTAAACACTAAGAATATTAAAAGGGCTGCCACCAGTTTGAAAGATGGGTAGCACTTGAAATGGGTTCAACCTGAATATGCTTTTATTATTACCACGTATTCTACGTTTAAGTTTAGCGGATGTAACTCCGACACCGACGAAGCCGCTGGACTGATCCTTTTTGAAAATTTTCTTCTATACGATGTTGCATATGTTCCCATATAAAAAGCATTTGTTATGTGGATAAAATTTACTCAAGACCGTCGGAGAAAAATTTCAAAAATCACCGATAATTTTGAGCAACTTCAAACTGCATACTCGAAATTTTTCTAACAAATGTTATTAAAAAGTTTGAACAAAAATTTATAGATTTTTCTAAATTTTGCCAAAAGTTTGAAACTTTTACTTATATAGATTTTGTTGCGGTTTGATTTAGATATACGTATTAAGAAGAAAATAAAACACTTTTTATTAATTTACGAAATTCTACCAAATTAAAACAAAAACAGTGGTGGTAAAGTTTTCGAGGCCATGAGTGAAATTGACTTAAGCTCGTCATATATGTACGATTAGATTTTTTCGTAATTTATAACTTAAAACAGTATCTATTTATATGCACATATGTATGTTTAAATATTTAATTGTTTCACATTTGCAAATTCGCTCTAATATTTGTTTTTTTTTTTTTCAGGTAAGTTCATACAAATATATCAAGTAAGTATTTGGATTTTTCTATCTTGTATCAAAATGAATGGACTAGCATAACTGCTTATCTATTTGGTGAGTTTAGCTATCTAAGAATATATACATGTATATGTATGTATCTTCTTTTATTAGCTACATGGTTTTTTCGATTCCAAATTTTAAGAGCCATTCAAATAGAAATAAGTTTCTAGCAGCTTTAGTTTCAAGTTGATTTCAAATATTACTTAAATTCCAAGCGAAATTTCACAGGTTTTTTTGTAAAGATTTAATTTTTGATATTTGGTGTATTTTTAATTTAAATTTTTAATCAGAAATATTTAAGCAATATTTTGATTGAAAAGTTTATACCAAAATGTCGTTACCCAACTGCATAGACATAAATATGTATGGCTTTCATATTACTCCATTTCTTGCTTGAACTTTTATATTATTTTAATACTTTCGCCTTAATTTTACTTAACTCGTTTTCCTATTTTCTTAAATATTTCACGTTTATCCTTATTTTCCTTAGCCAATGTTGACTGGCATGCACTCTTTGGTATTTTCATATTTCCAGCTGCTTTTTAAAATATGCACGCATTCCAATTACATACATACAAACATATAATCATTTTCTGTCAGCTTTGTTTATGCACGCATATCCGTTGCATGTAAATACCTTTTAAAATCCAAGATTTTTCAAATAATCTTTGATATCGAGCCTGGCTGCTTGCGGGCTTATTTGCGCACTTGACCAATAGTTAACATTGAATATAAGTCTATAGATAATTCCCTTTCATATTTTACAATGGATAAATACCGACATACTGTAAGTACATACATTGCATTAAAAGAGCATGTCGGTATTTAACCCTTCTGCAGTGTTTGGAATTTACCCCTCCCTATAATGTTTTTGGGTCGTTTTGGACCAATGATAGAAATTAGTCAATTTTAACTAAAAAAGGGATATTTCAGTATGAATTCAGTTAATATTTGATTTTTCACATGCAGACACTTTATTGGCAAGTGTTGTACATATGCTTACCGGTTCAAAGCTGCCCTTAAATACTAAATAATAATTTTGGGTCAAACTGACTATGAAACACTGTGGGTGTATGGAAAATCTATGCCTCCTTCTAGAAAAAAAAAAAAATAAAATAAAAAAAACTCTTTTATTTTTTGCAAACCCATAGTTGATTATGCGTTTAACGAATATACAACGTCACAGCTTATTTAAATTTACCTAGCAGTGTTTAATTACAGAGTAATTAAAGAATTTTTTCATGGAAATTGGATCGTTTAGACCCAATCATTGCAGAAGGGTTAAATATGTATGTAAGCCTTTGTAACCACTTGGTAATGCATTTGCGTGAAATGCAATTAATTTAAAAAAAAAGTATGGAATTTGAAAGAAGGAATTTTGAAGAAAATACAAAAAATGTTAAAATGCCACATTTAAAATGTTCTAAAACTAAAATATTACTGAAATGATAGAAAAATTGCGTTTTCTTTCTACAAAAAATTTTTCCTTTCAGTGCCCTCTTCTTTGTATTTGTGCGAAGAGGGCACTGAAAAGGCAAAATGTTTCAGTATAAAAGAAAACGATAAAGGCCAGCACAATAGTGAACTTAATTTTCAACACTTACTACCCCTAGTCATACAGGGTTAATAAAAACTAAAACTTCTGTTAGAAAATACTTAATCTTCAAAATAAAAACAAAAAAGTTAGGGCTTTTGAATGATAACCTAATATTTACTTCTAAACCTATGAACTTATTCATAAACAAGTAAGAGCAGCGCTGTCTTCGGCTATATATATTTATAGAATACATAGATAGAGGAGAAACATATATGAAAAACCATATCTAAATAATCAGAGGTATATAGCACCAATCTAAGTGATTTTCCTGCTGTGTGATCGGTATGTAAACCGGTAACACAATTTAATGGGTTTAGACTCCTACATAAAGGAGATATATCGTAATAACTGGTGACTGAACAATCAATCCAATTGTATGGCGGATATAAATAGGGATCCGATCTTTGTTAACTTGTAAACTTTCTATTGGTAATTAGTGAAAATGTTGCAAAATTTCATGTTTCTAGCTGCGTATATGGAGAACTTATAAAAAAGAATCTCGAATCTGAACAATCAGTTGTACGGAGGCTATAGGTTATAGCGACCCGATCTTCGCCATTTTCACTGAAAGTATTATTTTGATAATGAGTGACAACAGTACCAAATTTGACCTTTCTAGCTACTTAAATGAAGGATTTATAACGAAAAATCTTATATCCGAACAAACAGTTGTATCGGAGCTATGGGCTATAGTAACCCGATCTTTATAATTTTCACTCTAAGTTTTCTGTTGATAATGGGTGGAAGTATTGCAAAATTTGATGTTCTTAGCTGCATAAATGGAGAAGTTATAACGAAAAATCTCATATCTGAACAATCAGTTGTATGGGAGCTTTTTATAAGCGCAAAACACAAAATAATACTATAACTGGTGTTTGGTTTCAAATTCGGACAATGTAGACAACTTAGTCAGATTTTAGTTTTAATGGGTTTAACGATTAATGATTAAAATTAATTTATCGTAACCGCAGCCAGCGATTAACGATTAAAAAAATTTAATTATTAATCGTGCAATTGATTACGGCTAATTGATTTTAATAGTCAAACGCGATTAATATTTTAATCGTTAATCAATTAACATTTTGCCAACACTGTGTGAAATCATATTCATACTAACGGAAAAAATTGACGTTTGGTGCAACCTCCTNACGGCTAATTGATTTTAATAGTCAAACGCGATTAATATTTTAATCGTTAATCAATTAACATTTTGCCAACACTGTGTGAAATCATATTCATACTAACGGAAAAAATTGACGTTTGGTGCAACCTCCTATACTGACTGAAAGTTTCATATTGCATATCTCTTCAAATGTTTGGAGTAAAGTACTCAAGCTTGGTATGGAAATACATATGTATGTATGTATGTGAAACTAATACCATACTCATGGAGAAAAATGAGAGTTATTGGAAAAGGTGGTGTGGCAACTTCCATGCAAATTGATTTTTCTATGCTGCATATCTCTGAGGGTGTTTATTGCAGAGGACTGGAACTTGGCACCGCGATTTACTATTTTATACTGCATTTCTCTAGAGGTGTTCATGGTAGAGTACTGGAACTTGGTAGTGGGGTATGTAAAATCAATTCCAAACGAATGGTTATAAGAAAAAGGGGCGTGGCACATGCTGTACAAATTGACTACTACTGATACTACAAATTTCTTAATACATATCTCTGGAAGAATAGAAAATCTCTGGAAGTATTTTAAATTTGTTATGGAGATTTATTTTATAAGTGCTGACAGAAAAACTTTCATTTAATGGAAAAGAGAGAGCAGGGTTCGGCCTTATAATCTAAAGCTCTCAAGGCCAGGTTACTAAATTTGAGTTGGAAATATTAGAACCCGCCGTGACACCTTCAAGAAGGTTACACGTTCACGCGTCGTATCCCTGAAACCATTCTAAGGTAAACTTAGAGGGATTTATAGATCAGAGATTTTATAATTTCATAGTTTTAAACGGCCTAAATACCTTAACTCGCTTAAAAAATAAGTGAAATTAATAAATTGCTAAAATTAAATTTATGTTAACATCGTTTTACCTTCACATGAAATACTCAGTCCTAGTTTACTAAAAGTCCAAAAATGTATATTCACTACAAAGAACATACCTAAAAAAAAGACCAAGATGGTATTTTAGCAATTGTTGCATAAACACCGACAAATTAAACATTGAGATTCAGTTTCAAATATACAAGTTTAAATATTATTGCGCTTAGTTATTGTCGTTCCAATTACTTTAAAACTGCCTAAAAGTCTATAGCAGTCCTTAAAGCTAAGAGATATTTGTATGTACTAACTTGGAGTAAATTAATGACCTCAGTTATTGAAATAAAGAAGTTTTCGTATATCCCAAAAATTACCGTTATACGGGAAAACGGGGCAATTTTAGTCCGATTTGAATAATTTTCAATGAATCGCTTTTTCGTACCTAGGTTATCAAATACACCAAGTTTAGTAAAAATAGATAAATCGGTTACCGAGATACACATTTGTGGTCATAAGTGGGCGGCGCCACCCCCAAAATAAAAAAGTTTATAATAGTCTAATTTTCTGCTCAGCGGTCATTGCAATAATCGATTTTGAGTCAGGTGAGACGCCAGATGTCAAATTAAATGGCTTGGACTGCAGGTTTGCAATAAGGTTTTACTTTTTTTCAAAATAGTTGCCACCTTTTAAAAATTTATATTAAAATTATTAAAAAAATTAATCAATTATTACAAAATAGGTATCAACCTAAATGGGTTTCAAAAGCTTTGTTTCTTGGTCGAACTATAGGAGGGTTGCCACCTGTTTAAAATATCATATTAGTTAATATAAATATGTATCACCTTATGGATGCCAAACGAAAGGGGTTGCAGAAAGTAGTTTGCAAATATTTTCAAGAGGGATGCCACCTGCTAGAAATGTCGAATTTACATGAAATATCAAAATATGGATGTCAAACGGAGGAGTGTTAAGAAATCTTTAGTTTGAACTCTTAGAATATTGTTGTGGTGTTGGAAGGTTGGTCACCACCTGTTTAAAAAGTTAAATTCAAAATATTTTATAATTTAAATTAATTATTAAAATATGTGTATTAGAGTGGTTCAAAAAAATTTTTTTTTGGAAATTCATAAACGCTACCTCAAATTATTGTTATTTGTGATAAAAAAAGAGACACGTATTTTTTTATATGGAAAAAAAGTTTTCTTAGAGGCCGCGCTGGTCGGTTTTTTATAAAACGCGGATGTTCTCAATTTTTTTATTTTCTTGACATGTTAAAATGCAGCTAAAAATGTGGATTTTACATATAATTACTCTGAGTTTATTGGGGAGCATTCCCTTAATTACATACCTGTGTTGGGCAATTAGAATGGGCCTAGTGCCCGAAGATATGCTCTTGAAAAGACACTAGTAAAATTAAAACGTTGATACTGAACGATTTACGCATTGTCATGG
>NW_016161502.1:47575-50858 GCF_001687245.7 Rhagoletis zephyria
TTGGTTGCCATGGATTAAGCTTGCTCGCTTGGTGGTTTGGTCTTTGGTGCGCACATTGGCTGCGCGGTTTGTTTGTTGGTTGTGATTTTCCCAAGTTTGTTGTCATTCGATGGCTTTGACTTGTACTTTGTTAAAGTCTGTATGTTCGCTTCAATTTTAAAAGTCATTTCAGCTGCCTCGATTTTGATAATAAAGTACAGGAAAACACATATGCACAAAACTAACCACTACCGCCGAAGTAAGTCATTGTTTAAGTGCTGTCGCCAAAAGAAAAAAAGTACCGTCACCATGGCCAGTGCCTCATAGACTTTTATTTAGGCCAGTTTTTGTGCGTGTGTTCCTCTGGCACCTTCATTAGTTTCTCTCTGCCTTCAATATTGCCTTTCTCGGCCTGCAATAGCTGTTTAATAATCGCTTTCCTATCGTGTTGTATACTTAAAAAAAAAATGCCTTTTTGTCAATAGCAAATACAGCAGCATGATTTCCAACTACATGCAGTCTGTTAAAGCAATATCAATTGCCTTCGATGACAGCGCTATTTGGAAGTTCTCAGCATGTGCAAAATTTTTCGAAAATTACTTTATTGAAATTTTTTCCCTTCGCTTCAAAGTGTACAACTGCTTTTGCTTTTAGGTTTTGCGCAGTTGTTTGTGTCAAAGAAATATGGTCCTCTTGGTATGAGAAGTTTGGTTTTTACGCACATCCATGATGAGCACTTACACAGAATACATGTACAGTCACAGGAAATGAAAAATGGCTGTGATTGGCCACTGAAAACTGGCACAAATCCGAGTAAATTGCCTATGCTTAGAAACGCGTGTCTTCTTCTTGCTTGACATTGTAACATCCTAGGCGATTTTGGCCGAGTTGAAATGCATAGTTGGTAAGATCTTAGATTCTATAAACAATTTGTATTGTTCGAGTGACTAATTGTAATGAAAGAAATTATTCCATATGCCGGTTCAGAAGCAGAAGTGTTAAGTAGGCAAATCAAGTACTAGCTGAGATACTGCGTTGCATACTTTTAGGCATATTAAAACTTAGATCAAATAAGCTGCGTTCGCTTTTAAAAGCTGACCGACATTTGATTAGCTAATTTTTGTTTAAAAAAACTAGCTCGAGCGTTTAAACGTGCACCAAAATACTGATCCTAAGAAGCTAAGAAAGAACAAGGGTGAGTAGTAAGTACGCTACGAATATCTTCTGATTTTCGCCATCAAGATTTTCAATCATACAGACTATTTTTGTCTAAAATTTTCACAGGGGGAATAAAAACTCAACAAAAATTGTTTAATAAGATTTACTAGTGAACCTGCATGGCGTTAAAACGCCCAAAATTTAATTTTTAAAACTTAAAAAATATTCCAAATGTTAGTCAGAGTTATACGAGATCCGAGTGCTATATTTCATCAAAATCGTGCAGCCGTTTCTGAGTGAAGAGCAGTCTCGCATAGTGCATATTTTTATTTTGATCAAATTTCAAATCACCCTATACCAATGAAAATAGTTCTTAATTGAAAGAAATAAAACTTTATCATACATCTACAGACTAAGGTTTATAGTTTGACCTCTAATTTTTGAAATTCCTTTTCAAAAGTATTCTCAAAGTAAAATTTTCGAATTTGATTGGTCGAACAAATGCAACCCTCGTAAATAAAGTTCGGGAATAAATCCCTTTCAAAACCATTTCAATTCATACCCATCTTTTAAAAATTCTTCCAACCTATTGAATAATTTGAATTTAACTTTTTAAACACGTGCCAACTGTCTTGAAACGTTCGAAATGTTCAAACTAAAGATTTCTTAGCATTCTTTCGTTTGACTGCGGTGTCTTTATCTTTAATACATTTTTGAATTAGTTATTTGAGTTAGACCTTTAAATCAGGTGGCAGCCCTCTTCAAAAGTACTTTCCAGCTTAATCATTGTTCACTCTCCTTCGCGGGACACTAACAAAACATGTTTTAATTAATTAATGAATTAGGAGGAATTTTAATTTTCAAACAACTCCGCTAAATACAGTTCGGAAATAAAAAATTTGCAAACCCTCTTCGATTGATACACATTAGAGTGCTTCATAAAAACACTCTTTTTGGAAAGTCATAAACGCTACATCAGAATATTTTTTTTTGTGATAAAAAAAGATACACGTATTTTTTATTTTGAAAAAAAAGTTTTCTTAGAGGTCGCGCTGGTCGGTTTTTTATAAAAACGCTGACGTTCTCAATTTTTTTATTTTCTTGAAATGTTAAAATGCAGCTAAAAATGTGGTTTTTACATGTAATTACTCTGCTATTATTGGGAAACTTTCACTTAATTACATACCTCTCTTGGACAATTAGAATGGGTCTAGTTCCCGAAAATATGCTCTCGAAAAGACACTAGTAAAATTAAAACGTTGATACTGAACGATTTACGCATTGTCATGGGATGGAACTTATTACCAGGGGGTTTTTGAGGTTGCTAATTAGGAATCTGAAGCCAGTTTTTCGAAATTAAAAATGGCGGATCCAAAATGGCGGTCAATTTTTTTTTAAATGATTGGATTTGTTCGAAACCCGGCATTCGAGAGTTTTTGGGGTCGCCGATTACGAATCTGAAGTAAATTTTTTTAAATTCAAAATGGCGGATCCAATATGGCGATCAAATTACAAAAAAAAGAAGTAAAATTAAAATGTTGATACTGAACGTTTTAAACATTGTCAAGCGTTAAAACACGTTTTCAGTGGGTTTCTGGGGTTGCTCATTACGAATCTGATGTCAGGTTTTCAAAGTTCAAAATGGTGGATCCAAAATGGCGACCAAATTTAAAAAAATTATTGGATTTGTTTGAAACTCTTAACAGCGATTTTGAATTTTGAAAATCTGACATCAGATTCGTAATCAGCAACCCCAGAAACCCACTGAAAACGTGTTTTAATGCTTGACAATGTTTAAAACGTTCAGTGTCAACATTTTAATTTTAGTACTTTTTTTTTGTAATTTGATCGCCATATTGGATCCGCCATTTTGAATTTAAAAAAATTTACTTCAGATTCGTAATCGGCGACCCCAAAAACTATCGAATGCCGGGTTTCGAACAAATCCAATAATTTTTTTAAAAAATTTACCGCCATTTTGGATCCACCATTTTGAATTTCGAAAAACTGACTTCAGATTCCTAATTAGCAACCCCAGAAACCCGCTGATAACAAGTTCCAATTTTTACATATAATTACTCTGAGTTTATTGGGGAGCATTCCCTTAATTACATACCTGTGTTGGGCAATTAGAATGGGCCTAGTG
>NW_016161503.1:0-3669 GCF_001687245.7 Rhagoletis zephyria
TTGTAAGAAGAAAGATAAATAGGCTGCGGTTTTGTAGCTTAAGCTGCAAGGGTATCTCAAATGCAACAAAAGGGAAAGTTTTCAACATAATTGTAGGAAATTCATTTGTGGATAAGAAGTTAGTGTTTTTCACACACTGCAGTAAGTATGCTTCGCTCTTTTATTTTTAGTCTTTCATATTTACTAAACACTTTTAGTAATGTGTTTTGCGGTAGGAACCCCGAATTCATTTGAAAAGACAATATTAATAATAATACTAAATGGGTATAAATTGATAAATTTAAAATAACCGAAAGATGCGCTACGATGATTTTATGTACTTGCTGATGTTGGTTTTTTGATTATTTTTAAATCATAAGATGATAATCAGATGACAATATGCCTTGAAGCAAATTCCCGTCATTAGTAAATCTATTTGTGAAAGTTGTCAACGAAAACTGCAATCGCAACAGGCACCAAAAAGATTTCGTTCCTGTAGCTCGTTTCTGTAACAATTCTCTATCAAGGCGAATTGAGATATGAATTCGCCGCCCTGTTCTCTACAGCTAATGAGTAGTAGAGAATGACGTATATTCTCTACCAGTAGAGAAATAATCGATAGAGAAGAGTTACAGAAACGAGCTACTGGATAGTCTATTCGATATGAAAAAGCAGCTCCCCATAGAGTGGATATAAATAAGCAGTGACAGAGATGGCTATTTACTAGCCGCATAATGGAAACAGATCTTTCCTACTGGCAATAGCTATGAGCGCAAAGTTAAACATACCGACAAAAGATAAAGTTGCTGAACACTAGAAAGACGGAAAGGGGTCTTTTGACACATTTTCATATTTGACTACCCAAATTTCTTGGGCCAGTTATTTTTTGTAAACTTGTAAAGATTAATATGCATCACTCAAATGCGGCTTCCACCAATCGTTTTCTACGTCGCGCCGTTGTACTCCTGATCCAACAGTTATGGATGAGCACTTGACATTTTCTGAACCCAGGTCTATGAACCAGGGCATAATAGTTACAAGTTTTATAGAAAAAACGTTGCTACATAACAGAGAAATATTTTTTATTTATTTCGTCAATAAGAGTTATAACTCAACGTTTATCTTTTACGTTGCCTGATAATTGTTATGCAGGAGAAATATTTTTTCCGTTGCTGATAAGAGTTATTTTACAACGTTTATTTCTTACGTTGTCTAATAAACGTTGTAAGATTAGGATATTGATGAAGATGGAGGTGGAGAATAAGATAAAGATGATGAAATAAAAATGAGAGAGTTAAATAACTCTTATCAGATAACGTAAAAATTAACATCGGGCAATATGTGTTATCAAGCAGCGTAAAAAAATAAACGTTGGGAAATGACTTTATCAGCAACGGAAAAAATATTTCTCATCTAATGACTGTTATGAAGCAACGTTTTCGTTAAATTTCAGAATTCAGGCAACTCTTTAAATTTGTAAATTGGAGATAACAGTTATTTTTGGTCCCTGCTATGAACTGTAACACGATGGTGGCGAATAACGCAGTCAAAATTTGAGCCTGCCTGTTTCTCAAGACTTAACTGGAAATGCTTTACCAACTTTAGGCAGTGAAACATATGACGGACCCGCTGTAGGAAGGCGCTTGCTATCGTGATTTAGTGCCATCCAGTGTAACCTTCTCCGACGTTTCTGGGGAACGCTTTGTTAGAGTTTGAAGCCAGTACGACTGGCGTCGTTAAATATTTATACAAGTTGTTGAGGCGAGTTTCTTTTTGAAATAATAACAGTCGAGATTTTATTTCTGTGTAATATGCCGTTACAGTCCCTACCAGAGGGGAGGTCCTATACCTTACTCAGTTTTCCTCTACGTTGGTACCTCACAACTCAGAGTGGATAATTATTGCTATTCACTCCTTTCCATATTGCCTTTAAATTTACTATGGATTATTCCTGATTAAATTTGGCGAAAATAGTAAAAACTGCAGTAATTGGCGCGGAAAATACGAAATGTGATCTATACCAAAGGAATTTGATACTTTCTCTATCTTATGTACTGGTGAATACGGTTTATGAACTTGTCAAGGTTTTTAGTTCTGCTTGAAAGACGCTGTAGGACTCAAAGATTCGTTAAGGGCAGATGGGAAATGCCAACTCATATCATACCTAAGAACTTAAAACCTATCATTCGGTGTTTGTTTCTGCTGGAGAATTTGCATATACTAATTACCTCTATATGACAACTAAGATTCCTCGAGGTCTTCCATCTTAAATTCTGCGTACACTTGAAAGCTTTGTGCAAACCGTCCCGAATATAATCGTAAAATATATGGAGGAAGCCATCGCCCATAGAGTCCTCAAGGGGTCTATGTACAACGTTCTGCCGGAGATTGGTATTCGTAAAACAGGGATGATCTTAAAATTTCTCTGCGACAGAACATACAAGGCTGAGCTGGGCAGTGCCCTCTTGCATGCCGCAAGTTGGGTTGCTTACATATCTGCACTAAATCGTGGTCGTTAACTACCTGAGGGCAGTAGCGCTGACAGGTAATTGCCTATGCAGACGACGTGGCTCTTCTGATTATAGGTCGATTTCGGGATACCCACAACGTAGCATATAGTTAAGGGCTGCCTAACCTCGGTGACTAAATGGGTCGTTAAAAGCTAACCATTCAATCCTAACAAGACAGTACTGCAAGTCCAGTAAAGGGAAGTGTGGCGAATACTTTCAACAACGAATAAAAGTTCAAAACGGCCAACGGTAGAATGATGGAATGTTCCATGAAAGACTTATATGCTTCGATGTCGAGAATCCTAAAGTAAACAGAGTACAAGGATTTCAGTTGTACAACAGAAAATTATGAGTACAGCGTTACGAATTAGCATGCTACGGAAATAATTACCAAGTGTTCAGCTGATATTTTGAAAACTGTTTGGGTACAACCAAATTAGTTGTACGGTGATTTGATAATACAGTGAAACGAACTCTAAGGATTTAGGAAATCCTCAATTTATTCAGGTGTCTTTTCTGCAATGGTTGAGTCAAAATGATTCAATTTTCATTAAAATTGACAAATTTCTATCATTGGTTCAAAATTACCCAAAATATTGTAGGAACGGGTAAATTCAGAACACTGCAGAAAATGTATACTCGTTACAATATGGCAAAAAAGTCCTCAAAAGGACTGCTGTTGCCAGACCTAAAATTTCAAAATTACTACATTCAAAGACACGAAAGCCAAAATATTTAAATGTATCGCCCTTAAACAATTTCACTCTAAAAGAACTATCCTTCAAACGTTAAAGGAGTAAAAAATTTAATTTTTGTGAAATCAAATAAAAATAAAAAATAAAATTTAAGCCCAGAAGTTTTTGGTCGGAAAATCGGCCAGCGCCCGAATATGGGTTAATCCATTAATTCGTAATCAAAGTCTTTCCCTATTGTAGTCAAGCATCAGAGAGGTGAATAAGTTTCTTAATAAAGCGTGTTCATTCACAAGTATGCATAGAGTGTAATAGAATTGGTCTTACGCCGGTGACTTTCCGCCATTGCATTCTCGCTGTCAATTACCGCTCGACTAGTACCCTTTCTTATGCAAAAAAATAAAATCCAATCTCTGAAATTAATACCCGCAATTCGCTACTTGCAGCTCACTCAAAATGCCAGGCAGCTTGTCAATGCATTTTTTAAG